>NC_051220.1:11591507-11891507 GCF_015220715.1 Pygocentrus nattereri
CATACACACACACACACAGCTCACACACACACTTCTGCTCTTCCTCTTTCTCACACACCTTCTCTGACTTTATCTTTTTATTGCGCCACTTTCCCCACTTTCTCTCTCACTCTCTCAGTGATGGACTTGGGATGATGCAGTTTTGTTTGTCTGCTCCTGAGTTGCCACACAGTTGCCCAGAACCTCTTTGAGGCCGAATGAAAGTCTTTTTCCATGGCCTCACCAGACTCCTCCCATGCCCTGGATTTTGCTTCTGCCACCATTGCAGCTGCCACCTTTTTTGCCTGTTGGTACCTATCTGCTGAATCGGGAGTCCTTCGGGCCAACCAGTCCCCGATGGCCTCTTTGTTCAGCTTGACAGCCTCCCTCACCACCGGTGTCCAACAGGAGGTTCTTGGGTTACCGCCCCGACAGGCACCCACAAGCTTTTGGCCACAGCTACGCCTGGTAGCTTCCACAATGAAGATTTTGAACAGGGTCCATTCAGACTCCATGTCCCCTATCTCCTCTGGGACATGAGAAAAGCTCTCCCGGAGGTGGGACTTGAAATCAATCCGAATAGGGGCCTCCGACAGTCATTTCCAGCACACCCTCCTCACTATTCGCTTGGGCCTACCGGGTCTGACATCAGTCTTCCCTGCCATCTGATCCAACCCACCACCAGATGGTGATCAGTGGACAGCTCATCACCTCTCTTCACCCGAGTGTCCAGAACATGGTCCCAAGTCAGATGAAACAACGACAAAGTCGCTCATTGACCTTTGACCCAAGGACCTCTGCTACCATGTACACGTATGAACATCCTTGTGTTCAAATTTGGTGTTTGTCCAATAGCAAGTCCAATAACAATGCACCATTCAGGTTTAGATTGGGCAGGCCGTTCTTCCCAATTACACCTCTCCAGGTCTCCCAGTCATTGCCAATGTGAGCACTGAAGTCTCCCAGTAAGACTATGGAGTCTGTAGGCAGGACACTTTCCAGAACCCCAGCCACTTGCTCCAAGAAGGCCAAATACTCTGACCTCTGAATTATGAGATTGGTTAAAAGTCATGTTGCTTATATTGCTACATGCAAGCAAAAGCTACTGTGTATCAATTTGGCATTACTATGGAAGTTGTATCACTAGTTTGTAAGCCTTTTTCAATGATTACCAGAAGAGTATCACAAGAGGTTAAAACCACTTGAAAGTCACCAAAGTATGTGATGATAGTATCAACTGTACACTATATGGACAAAGCATTGGGATAACCCTCCTAATTAATGAGCTCAGGAGTTTCAGCCACACCCATTGCTATCAGGTGGATCAAATTAAGCACATAGCCTTGCAGTCTCCATAAACAAACAGTAGCAGTAGAATGGGCCTCACTGAAGAGCTCAGTGACTTTAACCATGGCACTGTCATAGGATGCCACCTCTGCCACAAATTAGTGAAATTTCTGCCCTGCTAGATCTGCCCCTGTCAACTGTAATTACTGTTATTAAGAAATGGAAGCACCTATGAGCAAAAATAGAATTATATGTGTATAATGAGAACAGTTTGGGGAAGGCCCTTTTCTGTTCCAGCATGACTGAGGCCCTCACAGAGCCCTGACCTCATCAAACACGTGTGGGATGAATTAGAGTGGAGATTATGAGCCAGACCCTTTCGTCCAGCATCAGTGTCTGACCACACAAATGCTCTTCTGGATGAATGGACAAACATTCCCCCAGACCCAATCCAAAATCTTGCAGAAAGCTTCCCACAAGAATGGAAGCTGTTATAGCTGGAAAGGGGGACCAACTCCATATTACATTTACATTTACAACATTTAGCAGACGCTCTTATCCAACAAGAAGTGCTTTGTCTATCTAGAGAAAGTATCTTTGCTAGTTATCAGTATGTTAGATAAAAAGACAATCGTGAGCTCAGATACTGCTAGAAACAAAAAGTCACTGTAGATACAAAGAAAAAAGGAACAGAGTTGAACGCAGAACACTGTGCCATACAATGCAATACAGTACAATATAGCAAACTACAATACATAGTGGAATACAATAAAATATAATATAAATAATATAATATTAATGCCAATGGATTTAGAGTGAGATTCATAAAAGCTCCTGTAGGTGTAATCTGTAGTTGTCCCAATACTTTTGTCCATATACTGTAGCTCTATCAAGTAACCCAGTCTCTTTGACTTGTTAAAGACCTCATAGTTCAGAGGATCCAGTGATGTCCGAGAAAAATAAAATCATAGGATAAAAACAATCAGCTTTGGAACATTCTTGATTAGAAAAGGATGTGACAGAGGCAGTTTTCAAAAAGTTAATTAATTATTATCATAAATAAAATCTTTTTAGATCCGGATTTACTGATATGGGTTTAAGAGTGTAGCACCAACCATGAAATGATGACATGACTTTAGTGGTCTATTGGCTGAACGGGGTGTAGGCTGAACTTCAGGTGTATTCAAAAGAGATGTACACATTAAACTCGGCTTCCCATAAAAAACATTCTCAAAAATGAGAGTTCTTCAAGGGTTCTTTAGTACAGAAAATTGTTCTATATAGAAGCATGAACGCTCAAAGAACCCTTTGCATTATTAAAGGGTTCTTTACATGATGAAATGGTTCTTCAGATTGATGGAGAATGTGTTGTACATGGTTCTATATAGCACCAAAAGGGTTCTTTTGTCATTGCAGACTTGTAACTATAGGTAACTATAGAATAATCCTTTTTGATGCTGTATAGAAGCTTTTTCAAAAGGATTTATATAGAACCCTCTACAGCACATTATCCATAAATCTGAAGAACCTGATACTTTTTTTTTTTTACTCGAAGCTTATACTGTTTCGTCATGTGTTCAGGCCCATAAAAAATGTTTCCTCTCAGGTAAGAGTTATGGTTCAGTGGAAGAAGAGTCTCAGCGTAAGATGATCTGGCTGGACAATCGTAAGCTGATCCTGGAACACAACATGCTGGCTGACCAGGGCCTCAAAAGCTACAGACTCGGCATGAACCGCTTTGCAGACATGGTGAGATCTCACATACACAGTTCACTAAATATATTCTTCAGCTCTATTTATTATGTGCTGTTCAGTAAAAATGCTTGACATCTGGGTCATCACAATCCTCTCACCATCTTCTTCTCCAACAGGACAATCAGGAGTACCAGCAGATGTTTAAGGGCTGCCTGGGATCCTTCAACAAGTCTGAGATCGAGAGTGAAACTACATTACTGGAAGAGGGTGCTGCTTGTCCCAGGAAAGTGGACTGGAGGGCTAAGGGCTACGTGACCAGAGTTAAAGACCAAAGTCACTGTGGCTCCTGCTGGGCCTTCAGTGCGGTGAGTTACATCAGGACAGGTAAAGAGGGAGAACTGGATGAAGGGATTAGTTGAAGTAGCAGTGAGTGGCCAAAAATATTTGACAGTGCAAGTAAACCTATCTTTTGAGCTGGTTGTTATACTGGGATGTCCCTTCAGTTTTTAATTAGACCCATCTTTAAGAACCAAAGTCAATCTGAAATATTTTTTATTCTGCAAGGAAAAGCTAGACCATGAAATTCGATTATTAGTCTCTTACATTGCTTATTATCAATCAGATTGTTTCTTACAGAAAGATTTGGTCATAGATCCCTACAGAATTGAAATATTGCAGTGGTGTTCAAAATATCCGGTCAAGAGTGGCTCAGCAGTCTTGAACTGTGGTGTTTGTTTCTGTCATCTCTCTCCCTCAGACAGGGGCACTAGAGGGTCAGATGTTCAAGAAGAAAAGGAAGCTGGTAAGCTTAAGTGAACAACAGCTGGTGGACTGCTCCCAGAGTTTTGGAAACTTTGGCTGTCAAGGTGGTTTCATGGACAAGGCCTTCAAGTACATCAAGAGCAGTGGAGGCCTGGAGACAGCGTACACTTATCCATACCAGGCCAAGGTAAGGCTACAGTAGATAATGATGCTGATAGTTTGATTAAAAATGCATAAATTAGTCCTTACACCAAATGTAGTTGATCAGCTAAGACATCTTAATTGTCTTAAGTTTGTTTGAAGATATTAATGCCAACTGTATGCCCATTAGCATGGTGCTAAACACAAATTATTTCCACACATTTGTGCGCGTTTTTAAAAAAGTTTAGCAAACAGCTGTGTGATGATTTGGCATGTAGTCTGCACAGCGCTACTTGGTGGGGTCTTAATTGTTTTTTCTTTACTTTTGACACAGTTTGGATCTACATTTGGAGTAAGGAAAATTTTGGAAATTAGATTTTTTAAAAGGATTTTCTTGAACTTTGAACCAAAGAGCTAGCAATCCATCATGATTGTTTCCATCTCTCCTCAGGAAGGGCGGTGCAAGTTTAGAAATCAGAGAGCTTGGGCTAAGTGCTCCGGCTATAAAATGGTACCACCCTCAGAACGTGGTCTGAAGAACGCTGTGGCCAGAATCGGACCTATTTCTGTAGCTATAGATGCCTCTCGTCACAGCTTCCAGTTCTACAAGTCAGGTAATCCTCAGAAAACAGTCCTGCATGTACTCTCGACCATATTCTGTCTTTGTTGAGGCAAATATGAAGAAATTGACCACTTCTAAAATAGTGATTGTCCGAATCATAAATGTCTCTAGACATTTCTTCCTCTGTCAAAAAAAGGAAGAACACTCCAGAAAAAATGTGCAAGAAATCAGAATCATTAGAGTAAGAAATGGTGGAAAGGTGTCAGAGAGGAGCCTACAATGCCTGGCTTGCGCTATCCTGATCATCTGGAGCTGTTTTTATTTCATTTCGTTTAATTCCTGAAAGTGAAAATGTTTTGGAAGATCAAACTCACAGCTCAGTGTCAAAACTACTATCAGGCAGACTTATACTGAATAATAAGATCTGTTAACTAATTAGTGAACTTTCCTAAGCTTAGCGGCTGACAATTACCAGACTAAACAGGACTGTAGAGCGCTCAAAATTGGTATTTAAAACATTATGTATCAAGATAAATATTAATGCACTCGTACATCTGCCATTCTTTATATAGTTTTGTTAAAGTTTGCTGACAAACCTCACGTTAAAGATGATGAGTCCTTCTCAGCACCTAATGTAACAGTGCTCTCTGAATAATTAGCCTTCATCTGAAGCTTCTGTTGCTAAGATCTCCTTCTAATTACACATGAAAATCTGCTCCTTTAACATCAAAATGCCTAATATATTTCCCTAAATTAATATAAACATGGTTTCCAGAATCCACTCAAATGATGTGTAGCTGATCTGAATATCAAGCCAGTTTATTTTTGAGTAATAAAATGTTTCTCCTCTGTGTGCCTCTAATCTCAATTTACAGGTGTGTATAATGAGCCAGCCTGCAGCAGCACTAAGGTGAATCACGCTGTCCTGGTTGTTGGTTACGGCACTCATAGACGTGGAAAGGCCTACTGGCTGGTCAAGAACAGGTAAACAGCACAAAGACTATTCCTGATCTCATTACTGTGAGGGAAGCAGTAGGGAAGGGGTCATCAACATCCAACTCAGGAGCCACATCTACCACATGCATCTTTTACTGCTTTGTTCTGGCTCCACAGCAGAATTCGATTTGTAGGTAAAAATAAAATAATCATAATTTGCAGTAAAATAAACCTCTTCTGATCGTTCAAACAGTTTTAAAAATAAATGGTCTTAAATACCGGAGGTAATGTAGAACTGCTAGTTCACCTTTTAACTCAGAAGGCTGGCAGACTGCTGGTCACCATAGCAGCACAGACAACAATCTTTTCTAGCTAGTAGCTAATGAAAAGGCAAAGAGAGAGATTTAAGACGAATGTTAATAATTTGAAGACAGATGGACTTGATGGTCATGATTACTTTCTGTTTAAGCATTAGCAGGGTTAAACTCAGATGCGCTCCATATAACTACTGTAGAAGAGATGACGAAATGTTATAGTGCTGTACAATACTGCTCAAACAATGAGCTACAACAGCTATATTTCAGATCCTGCACTGTCAGGAAAAACAGCAAGATTAGGAAGTGGATAGAAGCACTGATTTAACTGGAAACAGAGCTAAAATGCTGTAAGTGTGTGATGGCTTTGTTTTTACTGAAGTCTCTGAGTCTTTGTACAATGTGCCAGTGATTTCTGTAATATTTCTGTTTTAAATAGAAAGAAGAACTTTTATATGCAGTATGAATTTAATAGATATACTATAGAGAATACTCGGCTATCCCAAACTGGATTACCCAGCTAACATCAAGCAGCTTTTTGCAGCACCAAAAATTTTTCTACTCAACTTTAAAAACTAATGCAGATAATAAACTGTCCACAAAATAATTCTTACCTGATTACCTTGTTTCAAGCAACTAATAATAGCTCAAACTTCAGTGACCTTACATGACTTTTCCCAGATTAGAAATAACTAACTAGCTATGTCAGAAAATGGAAATCAAAATGTCAGAGCATGATCTCAATACTAAGATACAAGTTAGCTAGAAGTGGCATTTTTTGATTGAGCAGTAAAAGGTGGATGAGATCCACAGTATTAGTTCAGAAATTGCCATGAAACTAAAAGAATGATGCTGTTTGGCAGATCGCTAACATAGCTAGCCAGCTAGCTTTAACTTTTGCTACTCATATAATGCTGGTGTTCCTGCTAATGACCTCATTTAAACTCTCTTCTAGCTTATTGCCGGCTAGCGGAATACAGGTGCTAATTATCTAGCCTTCTAATGTAGCTAGGTACATCTAAACAGTTGTACAAAGACAGAGAGACTACTTGATGCAAGGCCCCTTCAGGGCTACACCACACATACAGCATTTTAGCTCTGTTTAAAGGTAAACCAGTGCTTCCATCCACTTCTTATTCACACTATTTGTCATGATGGTGCACAGAAACTAAGATAGGTCTGTTGTAGCCCAGCTTGTGAGCATTATAGTACTTTACTATAGATTTAGTAATCGATTCTGCAGTAATTACATGGAGCGGAAGTTCATTTTACCCTGCTAATACTTAAAGTAGTAGGACGTAATCACCCCTCCTGGTGAAATAGGCTCATTTGTGTTTATAATCACTGTTGTCTCATTCGGCAGGTTCTTTTTCACATTTTCCTGTCGTATCTTAAATGGTGCCTGAAACAGCCTCATTTAAGGTGTAATGGTAAAATTCGAACAAGAAGTCGGCAAGTAAGAAGCGACTTCAGCCTTGCAAAAAAGACAAACGTTAAGAGACGTTTTACAAGAGACTTCTGTGGAACAGTTTCCTGCCGGAGATGTGAGAAAGCAGCTATAGCTGAGCTAAATATTACAGCAGAGCAAAATATGTCTGCATTTTTCTTTATATTAATGTTATATTCTTTAGTCTATATTAGTATTTTAGCACATGCTGAGACATATTATATATATATTTACAGCCAAGATGGTAAAATGGACATAAAATGTTTTGGCTCCCAAGGTGGTTTGACTTTTGTTGAAAGGACAAAATGGCTCTTCTTCACATTTGGGTGGCGACCCCTGCAGAAGGGAAAAGTAGTCAGGAGACAAAGATGAATATCGGAGATTTACTTTGCAGCTGGAGAGTTAACTGGGGTGTTTATAGTGCAGATATGAAGCATAAATAAATGTGCAACATAGTCTGGAAGATTATTGTGCTTTAATAAGGAGGCAAAACGAAATACCCAACACTGACAGTAATTTATTTTGCAGCTGGGGTACTGGGTGGGGTAATAAAGGCTACATCAAGATGTCCAGGAACAA
Organism: Pygocentrus nattereri; assembly: GCF_015220715.1. NCBI lineage: Eukaryota > Metazoa > Chordata > Actinopteri > Characiformes > Serrasalmidae > Pygocentrus > Pygocentrus nattereri. The sequence continues at coordinate 11,599,210 of NC_051220.1, forward strand.
GAGGAACCAGTGTGGTATTGCCTCAGAAGCCGTCTACCCTCTGGTTTAAAGGTAAAACTTCATTAAAGTTGTCAGTCCTCATCCACACAGATCTACACTGTTGGGTTCAGCTCCAGCTTCCTGTTTCAGATGCTGAAGAAAATTTAATGCAGACGTAGTGTGCCAGTATTTAAGAGTTTGAATGGGCATTAAAAATCTAGTTACTTGTGCTGTTTTTCACAACACTGTAACTGTGCATAATTGCTCTTTTGCCCCAAAAATGTTTTACAGTTGGTCACATTAACAGTTTGAACTGTGTGTAGAAGAAGTTTTAGTAATTCCAATTAAATGTGAACTTTGAGGTCAGTGGATCTCCTGGAGCTGAAATGGGATCTCTAGAATTAGAACTGCCTCAATGATCTCTAGCTATAACACAACATTAAGGAGTAGCATGTGAATTAATTCTGTTAAATGTTGTTTTTTCTACAGACTGGAGAGAGACTCAAACTTGAAAGCCTCAATAAGGAAGTTCTGGCAAAAAAAAAAAAAACAACTTTTATTTTCCTTTTCCTCTGATTCCTTTCCTTTCTTTTTTCACTTCTTTCAGAGCAGATTAAGCATTAAACTTTCTTAAAATACAAATGAATCTCAATGTGAAATACTGTTTCTGACTGCTCAAAACATAATAAACTCTCAGCATTCACAAAATCTATAATGACTGTAATTCATTCCAGCTCCTCACACCAGCACATGTGCACACTTATTATTATGAGTGTATTTCAGCATAGAAGTGAGCCAGACCACCTGATTTCTAGTTTGCATAGTTTTAATATGCAAGTCTACTTATTAGGTCTGCTTGTTAAATGGATGTCTCCATTTCACTAACAAGTTGGTTTAGATCTATCCTCTTTGATCTTTTCGAGGTGAAATAGAACTAGAGTTCACTGTCCTGAAAGCACTAGACACTATGAATCTGAACTGTTAGCGTCCACTGGGCAATAAGACCAAACTAAGGTGATGGGTGCCCACCAGAGCACTATACAATATTTGGGTGCAGAGACACCAAGCAGTATAAGGGTACTAGAGTACAAGGTGGTGCTAGGATGCTGGGCACTGGGCTTTTGGGGACCTCTGGGGTATTTGGCAGTGCTACAAAACTTGATGCCAGCTTGTTGATGCCCTTTGGAGCACTAGGTGGCCCTACAGGGCTACTTACGTGCTCACTAGTGTCTTTTGCACCTGTCAATAAGTAGTAGTTATAATGTTAATAATTACCTATACAATGTAATAATTAATATTGATATTAATATATTCATAATTCTAATGAGCATGTTTGCTAATTATATTAGTGACATAGACATTATTGTTATTATTATTATTTTCATCACTTTATACTATTAACCTATACTTTTAAAACTATTCAAACTCAGGGTGTGGCAAGACCTCTATCTGTCTCTGTCACTCTCACCATGAAAGGATATCAGTAAATGTGGTTTTCTCACCAACACCCAGTAACAGGGCAGTTTTCTCCCTTTAAATTAATTCAAGATTCAAGAGTTTTATTGTCATGTGCACAGCAGAACAGGCAGTTGCACTATACAATGAACTCTTACTTTGCTGTTCCTCCATTCACCATTCAAAAAAAGAAAAAAAAAGAAAATATAAGAATAACTCTAAAAAACAGTAGTAAAAAGTAAAAGCAAATAAGTGTACAGTATGTGCAAAGTTGAAATAAAATTAAAGTTACACGTGCGTATGTGCAAATAAGCGTAGCAGCTGTTCATAAAGTGCATCAAGTGACAGATGAAAACAGATGTAAACAGTAAACAATATTACTCTGTGCAAGTAATACATGTAAACAGTATTGTTCTAACAGCAGCAGTACAGTGTAGGTAAGGTGCAGCTGTTGAGTGCAAGGTTAAATCAGTTCAGATTGGGAGGGGGGAAGAGGTAGTTAGTGAGGTGTTCACCAGCCTAATGGCCTGTGAATAGAAATTGTTGGTCAGTCTAGTTGTCCCGGACTTTACACTCCTGTAACGTGTGCCTGAAGGTAGGAGTGTGAAGAATCTGTGCTGGGGCGTGTACTGTCCCTGATGATGTTTTGTGCCCTTCTGATGACCTTGGTGTGATAAATGTCCTGTAGTGAGGGAAAGGCTGCTCCTGAGATGGACTGGGCAGTTTTGATTAGACGCTGGAGAGCCTTCCTCTCCTGAGCAGTGCAGTTTCCATACCAGACCATGATGGAGCTGGTAAGAACACTCTCAATCGTACTCCTGTAGAAGGTGCTGAGAATTTTGGCTGACATGCCAAATTTCCTCAGCCTTCTCAGAAAGCACAGTCACTGCTGGGACTTCCTGATGATGAGGTGTGTATTGTGAGACCAGGTGAGATCCTCACTGATGTGGATGCCGAAAGAATTTGAAGGTTTTCACCCTCTCCACCTCTGTCTCACCAACATACAGGGGTGTGTGTAGCTCCCGCTTCCTCCTTGGATCAACTATCATTTCCTTGGTCTTGTCTGCATTCAAGGAGAGATTGTTGTTATGACACCAGGCCACCAGCTCAGCCACCTCCTTCCTGTATGCTGTCTCGTCCCCACCAGTGATCAGTCCAACAACTGTAGTATCATCAGCGAACTTGATGATGCTGGTGTTGTCCTGGGAGGACACGCAGTCATACGTGAAGTGTGTGTACAGAAGGGGGCTCAGCACACAGCCCTGGGGGACCCCTGTGCTGACTGTTCTTGTGCTGGATGTGCGGCTGCTGACTCTGACTGACTGGGGTCTATCTGATAGAAAGCTCAGCACCCAGTTGCAGAGGGCAGGTGTCAGTCCAAGGGTGAGGAGCTTTTCTGAGATTTTGTGTGGGATGACTGTGTTAAATGCTGAGCTGTAGTCAATGAAGAGCATTCTGATATCCGTGTCCTTGCCCTCAAGGTGGGTGAGGGCTGTGTGAAGGGCTGTGTTCACTGGGTCGCCTGTGGACCTGTTCCCTCTGTATGCAAACTGAAGAGGGTCTGGAGTGTTTGGACTGGTCTCTTGGATGTGAGTCATGACTGTTTCTCTCGAAGCACTTCATCACGATTGGGGTGAGTGCAACAGGGCGATAGTCATTTAGGCTGGTCACAATACTTTTCTTTGGGAGGGGTACGATGGTGGTTGACTTGAAGCAGGAAGGCACAAAAGCTTGCGCAAGGGACAGATTGAATATGTCCACAAACACATCAGCCAGTTCTGATGAGCAAACCCTGAGTGCACACCCGGGGATGTTGTCACACATCCACTGATATCACAGTGAGTGATGTGTTTCGTGTGGCCATAGTGTCTCTCAGTTGGCCAGGGTTGAGGACCTCGAAGCGAGCATAAAACTCATTTAGCTCATCAGATAGTGTGGTATGGCTGTTTGTAACTGCCCTGCTTGTCTGCTGGTAGTGGGTGTTGTGCTGTATTCCTTGCCACATGTGCCGTGAGTCTGTGGTGGTGTAGTAGCCCTCCAGCTTCAGCCTGTACTGTCTCTTGGCCTCTTTGATAGATCTACACAGGTCATATCTGGACCTTTTGTAGTCTTCAGCATTGCATGAGAGAAATGTGGTTGGTTAGTGTAGTGGATAACACCTCTGCCTTCTACGCTGCAGACTGGGGTTCAATCCCCACCTGGGTAAACACCCTACGATATACCAATAAGAGTCCTTGGGCAAGACTCCTAACACCACCTTCGCCTACCTGTATAAACTGATCAAAGTGTAATAAGATAAGAGCATCAGCCAAATGCTGTAAATGGAAATGCAGCATGGCGGGCACGTAGCATGGACTGAACTTTACCGTTTAACCAGGGTTTCTGGTTGGGGTATTTTCTGCAGCGCCTTGTAGGGACAACGCTTTCAACACAGCTGCTGATGTAGCCCATTACCCCAGAAGCATAGGCCTCTAGATCAACAGTACAGTCCTCATTCATAGCAGCAGTTCTGAACACATCCCAGTCTGTACTGTCAAAGCAGTCCTGAAGCACTAAGTCAGTTTCTTCATTCCACACTTTGATAGTTTTACTCACTGGAAGTGCTTGCTTGAGGAGTTGTCTGTATGCTGGGTAGAGGAACACGTAGATGTGGTCGGACTGTCCGAAGTGTGGCCGAGGCACGGCCCTGTAGGCCCCCCTCACGTTGCTGTGAACTTGGTCGAGTATGTTACTCTCCCTCATCGGAAAGCTCACGTGCTGATGGTACTTGGGGAGGACAATCCTCAGGTTGCAGTGATTGAAGTCGCCGGCAACAATGAACGCGGCGTCCGGGTGCGCAGTCTCTTGTTTACTGATGGCGTCATGCAGCAGAGTTCGCGTGTGGAGGGATGTAAGCAGCCAGAATATGCACAGAGCTGAACTCTCTTGGCAGATAAAAGGCTCTGCACTTCACCATCAGCAGCTCTAAGTCAGCTGAACAATGTTTTTCAACAGTCTTTACACCACCTGTTGTTCACGTAGATGCAGATACCGCTGCCTTTGTTCTTCCCTGATGCTGCTGTGCGGTCCCCGCAGTGGATGGAGTGCGTTTCCAGCTGGATCGCCGAGTCTGGCGTGCTGTCCGAGAGCCAGGTCTCTGTGAGGATAAGAGCACAACACTCTCTGATCTCACGATGAATTGTTATTCTGGTCCTCAGCTCATCCAGCTTGTTTTCGAGGGAGCGAACATTAGCTAGCAGCAGGCTAGGTAGCGGTGGTCATGTAGCCCTAGCCTTTAGCCTAGCATGTAGCCCACCTCTCTTGGCCTGTTTCCGCTTTAGCCGCTCTGTTCGTCGGCTGCGCCGCTCACCCGAGGCTGGTGCTGCTGGGCCTTGCCGGCTGGTGCCGGTGGAGTGCAAGCGTAAGAGAAAGTTGAAGTTTGAGAGGCTAAAGGTAAGTTCATGATGAACTTTACCGATCTCCAGGAGTGCCTCTTTACTGTAACTAACTGAGCTGTAGATTTCTGTACATGTAAAATAAATACTAAAGTTAAAATAAGTAATAAATGGCATCGGTTGCAGGAGGAGCACGCAAAGACGTCTGCCACGGTGGGCGCCATCTTGCCAGATCCAATTGCCTCCATGCTGACCACTGACTGAAAATGAAAGCAAATTTCAACCTTAACTTGCTCAGTCTTCTTTTAACTACAGTTAAAATACAATTTTTTAAAGTACAAATACTTATTAAATTTAGTTACTCTCATAGGGCACAACAGGCCTACAGTTATAATTCATATTTAATATCAGATCAATAGAAAACCAAATTCTTCAGTTTTGACCCTGAATGTAGTCGATCAGCCAAGACATGATTGGCCTCTGAAGTTTACTTGTTTAGTTTTAGCACTGGAGTTACAAGACTATGGTAGCTAATAAGTAAAGGAAGATTATAATCCACCAATTAGCGTACAAAGCTGCTTCAAAGGCAGATCTTATTTACAAATTTATTATTTTTGTTTTCTGTGCTTAGCCTGTTTGTGATATTTCAGAAAATCTCCCCTCTCATTACCTCTCACAAAAAAGTGCCAGGGCCAGTTCCCGTGGGTCCCTGATGCATGTAGGGTTTATGAGGACACCAGTCATCATAACCTCAGCATAGATTTGGGACATTTTTGATTTTTACTAATTTATCTCCTGAGATCTTAAGAATCTTAAGATACCTTGGGCAAAACTGAGGGTGGGGGTGGACAACATGGACAGGCTGTTGACTGGCTAAAGCTGCTAAAGGAGAACACTGCACTGACAATTTGTCATATCTGGCATTTTTACATAAATTATTAGGGATAATAAAGTTCTTCCAAATTAAAACTAGATTACATTCCCTCTGTAAATTTACAGAGAGAATGTTTCTGTAGGTTTGTGAATTCTTTATTCTACTACCTTTATAAGAAACATCATCAAGAAAGGTTACTGAGCCCATTCAAAAAGCAGCCATGCAAGCCCATGCTATGATGGCACCACCTTAGTGAAGAGGCTTATTAGAATCAAAGGAAAGCATGCACTTGATTAGCGTCAGTTTACAAATGGAAAGGGCAGATTAGTTTGTTCTGCTTGTACAAAGGAAAGGATGGTGTCCTGCAAGGATGTGTTGTGGGACCACTGTTGTTCTCATTTTTTATGCTTCCACCGAGTGCAGTTATTCACAAGCATGGCATCAGCTGTCACTGCTACACTGATAACACTCTCTTCGGTCTACTGAGCAGCAGACCATCAAATGTAGTAAAATGTTGTCCCTTCCTTAAAAGCCAAACAACTTTTTTATAATCTCTCCTTATTTTAGCCACATTTGTCAGACTGCTTTCCATGCATTATAATTTAGCTTGAATCTACAATACTTTGATTTGTGTGACTTCTTTGAAAAATTAACACACAAGCACAGTAAATAAATTATATATTCACAATGTTATAGTCAAGTCATAAGTATTTGGACAGTGGCGCGTGCACACACACATTTTCTAAGCCACTTACAGTAACATGCATGTCTTTGGACTGTGAAAGGAAACCCACACTGACATTGAGAACATGCAAACTTCACACAAATCCAGTTTTGTCTTCAGTAAGTGAAATGGATGCTCAATTGGGTCAAAATCAGGCAATTGACTCAGCCATCAAACAATATTCTATTTCTTTGTCGTCAGAAGCTCTTGGCTTGTTTTCACAGTAAATTTTTGGTTATTATTCATCTGTACCACAAAGCACCATCTTGCCATTTTTGCAGTATTTGCCTCAATCTAAGCAGACAATGTAGCTCTATACACTTCAGAACTCATTTTGCTACATATCAACAGTTACATCATCAATAAACACTGGTTACACAGGTCCATTGGCAGCCATACATGCCCATGTAATAACACTACCTCCACCATGTTTCACAGATGATGTGGTATGCTTTGGATCATAAGCCCTTCTTTTTCCATACCCTTTTCTTCCCATCATTCTGGTACAAGTTAATTAGGGCTTCATCTGTGAAAAGCATCTTGTTCCTGAACTGGGCAGACTTTAAATGTTTTCTAGCAAAGTCTAATCTGGCCTGTTGCCTCTTGATTGCAAGCAGGTTAGACTGTGAAGTGAAGCCTCTGTCTTTTGAACGTGTCTTTTGATTGTAGACATTGACAATTGATGACTTGATATTGTTAATGGGGTTTTCTTCCACAGTCTTCCAGGCCTTTTGGTGTTGCTGAGCTCACCAGTTCCTTCTTTTAAAGAATGCACCAAATGCTTGATTTGGCCACTGACCGCTGGTGATTTGATTGCTATCTCTCTCTGATAGGTAAGTTTTGTTTTTCGACCCTTCACTTGCATCAATGCCTCTTTGGATTGCTTGATTCCATTGTAAATTAAAGCGTGACTCTGTTGTCACAAGCTAATTATGTCGGTAGTGTAAGGCCTCCAGTCCAGCTCTGTATAACAAATTTATTAACCTAACAGTGAAATAAGATTATAACTACAACACTTTGCGTATTAAATACAACACGACTGATTATTCTCTTTTAGAAAACTGAACAGTATAGACCTGTTTATTTTTATTTCACAGAAATCATCATGTCTTCTCTGAAGGCTTAAAATGACCTGAGGTTTCCACACTGCAGCTGCAATGCATGAAGTCATATTGCTCTCATCTTTTTTGGTCTCAGATAGTCGAAGTTTGTGGTGAGCGTGTATCTGTCAGTATCTTTAGCACAGATATGAGTATCAGAGTGACAGATTACATCAGATAAAGTCAGCATAAAGCCAGTGCCAGCCAGGACACCCACTCACACAGAGAGCTTCACGACTGCAGAGCAGGTAGATACAGGTAAGGGCTTTCAGAGATTTACACTGAAGGACAAATACTAACCTAAAAACAAAGCAGTGAAAAAAGTTTGTCATAAAAAAGAACTTGTGAGAAAGAGAAAAAGGCAGCAGGTAAAGATACAAATAACTAAAGCTCCATGAAATGAACTGCACAAATTCTATGATTATAAATGAAGCATTTGTTAATTATCTGGCTGCTGTCTGATACTTGAACCTTATGAAAAGTAACTAACTAGCTAAATAAAACCAATGAATAAATAAATACATTTATTTATTTAAATTATTATATTTTTATATTATATTATATATATATTATAATATTACATTTATATTATTTAAAAATTAATATATTCTTTTTTACACCTTTTACAGATTCTGCACAATCAGATCATTAAAAAAAGAAAGATAAGTTATACGTTAGATAATATTTCCTCACATTATTGTCAGTGTATGTAATTATTCTGTTCACCTTTGTTAAGAATGAGGGTTTTGCTCGCTGTCACCGCTCTTGTGGTTGTGGCCAGTGCAGCCAATGTCTCTGTGGAAGATCTGGAGTTTGATGTCTGGAAACAAACGTTTGGTGAGAAATTTACATCAGATCTGCTTTTTTTATGGACTATCTCCATCAGGTTGAGGCATTAGACTAAATTTGCATATACATTAGAATAGCTGTATATATCTGAAGGAATTGGATTTTAAGCAATAAAGTATTTATTTACAAAACCCTTTACATGGTTAAATCATTCTCTATATGCTGAAATGGTTCTTCATACTGATGTAGAATGTGTTTGATATGGTTCTATAAAGCACCAGAAAGGGTTCTGCACATGTAATGATGTCAAGCTTGTTACAAAGAATAATGTTTGCTATATAGAACTTTTTTCAAAAGGGTTCTATATAGCACTGTCTACTGCACACTCTCTGTCAATCTGAAGAACCCTTTCACCATGCAGAGAACCTTTTAATCAAGCAAATGCTTGTTTGGATGTACATGGTTCTATATAAAACCATTTTTCTTTACTAAAGAACCCTCGAAGAACCATCTTTTTAAAGAATGTACTGAAACAACATGCAGAAATCCAAACAATCCTTATAGCAAGGCGAAGAATAAGTTACAAAAAGCCAGCAAAAATGTAAAATGTGAAGTTGCTAGTTTTTTATTTAACATGAGGTTCTATGATGAGAACGTGCTCAGCATGTCTCATAAACAACATCATAAAGAAGCAAAAGAAACGAGTAAAAGCACTGTCACAGACAACAAACACTAATTGCTAAAAACACTAAAGTTGTTACTAAATTCCTCTGCACAAGTACTGTCAACAGGTTATTTGTAGTTTTTATATATTCTAAAAGCTATTTATTATATTTCAGTCTTAGACTAAAACTCATCTTTCATAAAACCAAACAAAAACTGTAGGTTAAGCAAAAAAAGCTGAACCTAAAACAAAACATACTGTGAGCATTTTGTGCCCTGATAAACGCTGTTAGAGCTCTGCAGGGCTCGGCCAAATATCAGCTATATTTTTTACAGCATCGAGCTCAGGTTGGATTTAAGCTACTGTACTTGCTTTTATCAATTCAAATTATTCTTTTTTTCCAGTGGATTAGGTTGGCCTGAATTTAGTACCATGCTATCTCTCTCTCTCTCTCTCTCTCTCTCTCCCTCACTCACACACACCCACACACACCCACACTTCTGCTCTTCCACTTTCTCACACACCTTCTCTGACTTTATCTTTTTATTGCGCCACTTTCTCTCACTTTCTCTCTCACTCTCTCTCTTGCCATCTGTCTTTGTTTCTATCTTTCTATCTTGCTGCACTCTCTGTCTCTCTCCCTCTCTTTCTCTCTCCTTCTCTTTCTCTCTCTGCCTCTCTCTCTCTCACACACACACACACACACACATACACTTCTGCTCTTCCTCTTTCTCACAAACCTTCTCTGACTTTATCTTTTTATTGCGCCACTTTCCTCACTTTCTCTCTCTTTCTCTCTCACTCTCTCACAGATGGAGTTGGGATGATGCAGTTTTGTTTGCCTCCTATAATGCGTATGGCAACCAATTGGTCTAAATACACTCGCCTGCCACTTTATTAGGTACTAGTACTAGTAAAAGGTTGGACCCCCTTTTGCCTTCAGAACTGCCTTAATCATTCGATCAATTGAAAGGTATACCTAATAAAGTGGCCGGTGAATGTATATTTCCAAAATAAAACAATGACATTACAGATGTAAATTCATGAAAATAATACAATTACCTTTACAAATTGCTATGATCGTATAGTGGTGAAAATGCTTGTGTTTCCATATTATGTTCAGTTTTTAGATTTATATAAGCCTACATTTTACATTTCCATTAGGGTCAATTGTTACAGTATCAATATGAATTATATTTTACTGCTACATCATCCTTTTTCAATTAGTGAAACATCAATGAAAAGGTAAAATATAAATAATCTGTAAATAATCTATAAATAATCTGGTGCTGAACATGAAATATGGCACCCAGACCACATGGTGCAATTAAGACAAGCTAGTTAAACCAGCTACCATTGCTGTGCACATTAATACTGTTGAAATACACTTTAAAACACAAATAGAACATACCTGTAATGAGTATGGCAAGCATAATAAAAGTCTCTGTACATGCTTCAGCCAGCATACGACTAAAGAAAGAGGCTAACGTTAGCACAGTTCAGATCAGTTTTAGCTTCGAACTTATAACTCTTTTTAAATAAAGCATTTTACAAAAGCTCAACTGGGTTTACTGGACTCTATTCCATGTATTTCAATACAGTAGTGACAAAAGTCAAATATTACAACACTTTACATAGTTATTTGCAGTTTTGCTGAGCTGAACAAAGCAGTACTCACCCCAGCTGCATGCAAATACTCTACTGCCAAGGCTGCACTGAATTACCAGTGTATATAGAAGCTGTAATACGCTGACCGCTGGCTGTGATAGAATCCACTTTGTTCCTCCTCAATCTGAGGGAGGCATGTCTCCCGGATTAAGGAGTTCCTCAAAGTGCTCCTTCCACCAACCAACAATATCCTCATTTGAAGTCAGTGTTTCTCCACCCTTGCCAAATACAGCTTGGGCGCAGCCACCCCGACTGCTCCTGAGTTGCCGGACAGTTGCCCAGAACCTCTTTGAGGCCGAACGAAAGTCTTTTTCCATGGCCTCACCAGACTCCTCCCATGCCCTGGATTTTGCTTCTGCCACCATTGCAGCTGCCACCTTTTTTGCCTGTCGGTACCTATCTGCTGAATCGGGAGTCCTTCTTGCCAACCAGTCCCCAATGGCCTCTTTCTTCAGCTTGACAGCCTCCCTCACCACCGGTGTCCAACAGGAGGTTCTTGGGTTACCGCCCCGACAGGCACCCACAAGCTTTTGGCCACAGCTACGCCTGACAGCTTCCACAATGAAGATTTTGAACAGGGTCCATTCAGACTCCATGTCCCCTATCTCCTCTGGGACATGAGAAAAGCTCTCCCGGAGGTGGGACTTGAAATCAATCCGAACAGGGGCCTCCGACAGTCGTTTCCAGCACACCCTCCTCACTATTCGCTTGGGCCTACCGGGTCTGACCATCAGTCTTCCCTGCCATCTGATCCAACTCACTACCAGATGGTGATCAGTGGACAGCTCAGCACCTCTCTTGGCACCAGAACATGGTCCCAAGTCAGATGAAACAACCACAAAGTCGCTCCTTGACCTTTGACTCAAGGAGCTCTGCTACCATGTACACTTATGAACATCCTTGTGTTCGAACTTGGTGTTCGTTATGGACAATCCATGCCTGGCACAGAAGTTCAATAACAACTCACCATTCGGGTTTAGATCGGGCAGGCCGTTCTTCCCAATCACGCCTCCCCAGGTCTCCCAGTCATTGCCAACGTGAGCATTGAAGTCTCCCAGTAGGACTATGGAGTCTGTAGGCAGGACCCTTTCCAGAACCCCGCCCACTCGCTCCAGGAAGGCCAAATACTCTGACCTGTTGTTTGGTGCATACAGACAACAGTCAAAGTTTTACTCTCTGCGATTTTAATTCGCATTGAGGCGACCCTCTCGTCCACCGGGACAAACTCCAACTGCCTGGTCACCAGCCAGGGACTTGTGAGTATCCCCACACCCGCCCGGCGCCTCTCACCCTGTGCAACCCCTGAGTAGGAGAGAGACCAACCCCTATCCAGGAGTTTGGTTCCAGAGCCGACACTGTGGGTAGAGGTGAGCCCAACTATATATAGTTGGTACCTCTCAACCTCCTGCACAAGTTTCGGCTCCTTCCCCCCCAGTGAGGTTATATTCCATGTACCAAGAGCTAGTTTCTGCTGCAGGGGCCTAGGCCAACTAGGGCCTCCCCGCAATCTCTCACTGCCAATATGGCAGTGCACCGCTCCCCCATGCTGGACCTTGCGGGTGGTGGGCCCACATGGCCTCCCCACGTTGCCTCTTTGGGCTGAGCCCGGCCGGATTACGTGGGCTTACGTTGACTTGTTAAAGACCTCATAATTCAGAGGATCCAGTGATGTCCAAGGAAAATAAAATCATAGGACAAAAACAATCAGCTTTGGAACATTCTTGATTAGAAAAGGATGTGACAGAGGCAGTTTTCAAAAAGTTAATTAATTATTATCATAAATAAAATCTTTTTAGATCCAGATTTACTTTTATGGGTTTAAGAGTGTAGCACCAACCATGAAATGATGACATGACTTCAGTGGTCTATTGGCTGAACGGGGTGTAGGCTGAACTTCAGGTGTATTCAAAAGAGATGTACACATTAAACTCGGCTTCCCATAAAAAACATTCTCAAAAATGAGAGTTCTTCAAAGGTTCTTTAGTACAGAAAATTGTTCTATATAGAAGCATGAACGCTCAAAGAACCCTTTGCATGATTAAAGGGTTCTTTACATGATGAAATGGTTCTTCAGATTGATGGAGAATGTGTTGTACATGGTTCTATATAGCACCAAAAGGGTTCTTTTGTCATTGCAGACTTGTAACTATAGGTAACTATAGGCAGAAGAATCCTTTTTGATGCTGTATAGAACCATTTTCAAAAGGATGTATATAGAACCATCTACAGCACATTATCCATCAATCTGAAGAACCTGATACTTATTTTTTTTTTACTCGAAGCTTACACTGTTTTGTCATGTGTTCAGGCCCATAAAAAATGTTTCCTCTCAGGTAAGAGTTATGGTTCAGTGGAAGAAGAGTCTCAGCGTAAGATGATCTGGCTGGACAATCGTAAGCTGATCCTGGAACACAACATGCTGGCTGACCAGGGCCTCAAAAGCTACAGACTCGGCATGAACCGCTTTGCAGACATGGTGAGATCTCACATACACAGTTCACTAAATATATTCTTCAGCTCTATTTATTATGTGCTGTTCAGTAAACATGCTTGACGTCTGGGTCATCACAATCCTCTCACCATCTTCTTCTCCAACAGGACAATCAGGAGTACCAGCAGATGTTTAAGGGCTGCCTGGGATCCTTCAACGAGTCTGAGATTGAGAGTGAAGCTACATTCCTTCAACTGGAAGATGGTGCTGCTTGTCCCAGGAAAGTGGACTGGAGGGCTAAGGGCTACGTGACCAGAGTTAAAGACCAAAGTCACTGCGGCTCCTGCTGGGCCTTCAGTGCGGTGAGTTACATCAGGACAGGTAAAGAGGGAGAACCGGATGAAGGGATTAGTTGAAGTAGCAGTGAGTGGTACGGCCGAAAATGTTTGACAGTCCAAGTAAACCTACCTTTTGAGCTGGTTGTTATACTGGGATGTCCCTTCAGTTTTTAATTAGACCCATCTTTAAGAACCAAAGTCAATCTGAAATATTTGTTATTATGCAAGGAAAAGCTAGACCATGAAATTCGATTATTAGTCTCTTACATTGCTTATTATCAATCAGATTGGGTCTTACAGAAAGATCTGGTCATAGATCCCTACAGAATTGAAATATTGCAGTGGTGTTCAAAATATCCAGTCAAGAGTGGCTCAGCAGTCTTGAACTGTGGTGTTTGTTTCTGTCATCTCTCTCCCTCAGACGGGGGCACTAGAGGGTCAGATGTTCAAGAAGAAAAGGATGCTGGTACGCTTAAGTGAACAGCAGCTGGTGGACTGCTCCAGGAGATATGGAAACTGTGGCTGTCAAGGTGGTTGGCCGCACTGGGCCTTCACGTACATCAAGTACAGTGGAGGCCTGGAGACAGAGTACACTTATCCATACCAGGCCAGGGTGAGGCTACAGTATTTATATAATAATGCCAAAATAGATCAATTTAGCAAAATGTAGCTAAGACAACTTAATTGTTTTAAGTTTGCTTCTTTAGTTTTGCAATAGAATTACAACACTAAAGGAGTTATGAAAGAATGGAAGCGAACTGTATGCCCATTAGCAGAAAAATTTGTGCTAAACACAAATTATTTCCATAAATGTTTGCCCATTTTTAGAACAGTTTAGCAAGCAGCTGTGTGATGATTTGGCATGCAGTCTGCGCAGTACTGATTGGTGGGGACATAGTTGTTAGTCTTACAGCCCCATTGAATTTTTTGTTGTTGTTGTTTTGGCACAGTTCATCTACATTTTGTTTGAATATGATTTTTTAAAGTGTCTTTTTGAACTTTGAACCAAAGAGCTAGCAATCCATCCTTACTGTTTCCATCTCTCTTCAGGAAGGGCGGTGCAAGTTTAGAAATCGGAGAGCTTGGGCTAAGTGCTACGGCTATAGAATGGTGCCACGCTCAGAACGCTGTCTGAAGAAAGCTGTGACCAAAATCGGACCTATTTCTGTAGCTATAGATGTCTCTCATCACAGCTTCCAGTTCTACAAGTCAGGTAATCCTCAGAAAACAGTCCTGCATGTACTCTCGACCATATTCTGTCTTTGTTGAGGCAAATATGAAGAAATTGACCACTTCTAAAATAGTGATTGTCCCAATCATGAATGTCTCTAGACATTTCTTCCTCTGTCAAAAAAAGGAAGAACACTCCAGAATAAATGTGCAAGAAATCAGAATCATTAGAGTAAGAAATGGTGGAAAGGTGTCAGAGAGGAGCCTAAAATGCCTGGCTTGCGCTATCCTGATCATCTGGAGCTGTTTTTATTTCATTTCGTTTAATGCCTGAAAGTGAAAATGTTTTGGAAGATCAAACTCACAGCTCAGTGTCAAAACTACTATCAGGCAGATTTATACTGAATAATAAGATCTGTTAACTAATTAGTTAACTTTTCTAAGCTTAGCGGCTGACAATTACCAGACTAAACAGGACTGTGGAGCACTCAAAATTGGTATTTAAAACATTATGTATCAAGATAAATATTAATGCACTCGTACATCTGCCATTCTTTATATTGTTTTGTTAAAGTTTGCTGACAAACCTCACGTTAAAGATGATGAGTCCTTCTCAGTACCTAATGTAACATTGCTCTCTGAATAATTAGCCTTCATCTGAAGCTTCTGTTGCTAAGATCTCCTTCTAATTACACATGAAAATCTGCTCCTTTAACATCAAGATGCCTAATATATTTCCCTAAATTAATATAAACATGATTTCCAGAATCCACTCAAATGATGTGTAGCTGATCTGAATATCAAGCCAGTTTATTTTTGAATAATAAAATGTTTCTCCTCTGTGTGCCTCTAATCTCAATTTACAGGTGTGTATAATGAGCCAGCCTGCAGCAGCACTAAGGTGAATCACGCTGTCCTGGTTGTTGGTTACGGCACTCATAGAGGTGGAAAGGACTACTGGCTGGTCAAGAACAGGTAAACAGCACAAAGACAATTCTTGATCACATTACTGTCAGGGACACAGTAGAGAATGGGGTCATCATTCATCTGGCTCAGGAGTTGCATATGGCTCTTTTACTGCCCTGTTGCAGCTCCACAGCAGGAAATCTGCTTGCTGGAGTTAATGTAGAACTGCTAATTCACCCTTTAACCCTGAAGGTTGGCAGACTGTTAGCCACCTTGGCAACACAGACAACATCTTGTCTAGCTAGTAGCTAATGAAAAGGCAAAGAGAGAGATTTAAGATGAACGGCAATAAGACACATGGACCATTTTCACAAAAAGCCACGATTACTTCTGGTTTTAAGATTAGCAGGTAAAACTCAGCTATA
This sequence comes from Pygocentrus nattereri, assembly GCF_015220715.1. Lineage (NCBI taxonomy): Eukaryota > Metazoa > Chordata > Actinopteri > Characiformes > Serrasalmidae > Pygocentrus > Pygocentrus nattereri. The sequence goes on from NC_051220.1 coordinate 11,615,107, forward strand.
AAACTCCATATGCCTACTGCAGAACTGATGACGAAATGTTATAGTAGTGTGCTATAATGCTCAAACACTGAGCTACAACAGCGATATTTCAGATTTCCTGCACTGTCGTGACAAACAGCAAGATTAAGAAGTGGATAGAAGCACTGATTTAACTGTAAACAGAGCTAAAATGCTGTATGTGTGTGATGGTCTTGTTTTTTTACTGTGATCTCTGTCTCTTTGTACAATTTGCCAGTGATTTCTGTAATATTTCTGTTTAAAACTTTTATACGTATTATGAAAGTGACAGACGCAGCTATCCCAAACTGGATTACCCAGCTAACATCAAGCAGCTTTCTGCATCACACATGAATTTTCCACTCAACTTTAAAAAGCTAATGCAAGAAATAAACTATTGAAATACCCAACAAAATAATTCTTACATGATCAGCTTAATTCAAGCAGCTAATGACAGCGGACACATTATGTCAGAGACCTTACATGACTCTTGCCAGATTAGAAATAACTAGCTAGCTATGTCAGAAAAATGTCACAACATAATCTCAATGCTAAGATGCAAGTTAGCTAGCAGTGACATATTTGATTGAACAGTGAAAGGCAGATATTTCCCCAAGTATTCCTCCAGAAATTACCACAAAACTAAAAGGATGATGCTGTTTGGCAGATCGCTAACATAGCTAGCCAGCTAGCTTTAAGGTTGGCTACTCATATGAAGCTGGTGTTCTTGCTAATGACTTCATTTAAACTCTCTTCTAGCTGTGGTAGGCTAGCAGGCTACAGGCGCTAATTAGCTAGCCTAACATAACCTAAAAGAGAGTTTCAGTGAGATCTGTCAAATAGACTTTACATTTAAATCAGAAATGTCACACGTTAGCCAGCTGGTGCCAGGAGCTATTGAAAACAGCTACATTTAAAAAAAGCTTCTCGCATAGCTAGGTACATCTAAACAAAGTCTACCAAATTCATGCTACATAAAAAGCTCTTCTTTCTTTTGAAAAAAGAAATAATACAGAAATCTCTGTTATACAAAGAGAGACTACTTGCAAGTAGATGCAAGGCACCTTCAGGGCTACACCACACATACAGCATTTTAGCTCTGTTTAAAGGTAAACCAGTGCTTCCATCCACTTCTTATTCTCCCTATTCGTCATGATGGTGCACGGAAACTAAGATAGGTCTGTTGTAGCCCAGCTTGTGAGCATTATAGTACTTTACTCTAGATTTAGTAATCGATTCTGCAGTAATTACATGGAGCGGAAGTTAATTTTACCCTGCTAACGCTTAAAGTAGTAGGACGTAATCACCCCTCCTGGTGAAATAGGCTCATTTGTGTTTATAATCACTCCAGCTGGTTTCTTGATGCATTTAATCTACCACATTAAACTATCAAACATCATGAAGCTGTTGTCTCATTCGACAGGTTCTTTTTCACATTTTCCTGTCGTATCTTAAATGATGCCTGAAACAGCCTCATTTAAGGTGTAATGGTAAAATTCGAACAAGAAGTTGGCAAGTAAGAAGCGACTTCAGCCTTGCAAAAAAGACAAACGTTAAGAGACATTTTACAAGAGACTTCTGTGGAACAGTTTCCTGCCGGAGATGTGAGAAAGCAGCTATAGCTGAGCTAAATATTACAGCACACCAATGTATGTCTGCATTTTTCTTTATATTAATGTTATATTATTTAGTCTATATTAGTACTTTAGCACATACTGAGACATATTTACAGCCAAGATGGTAAAATGGACATAAAATGTTTTGGCTCCCAAGGTGGTTTGATTTCTGTTGAAAGGACAAAATGGCTCTTCTTCACATTTGGGTGGCGACCCCTGCAGAAGGGAAAAGTAGTCAGGAGACAAAGATGAATATCGGAGATTTACTTTGCAGCTGGAGAGTTAACTGGGGTGTTTATAGTGCATGTATGAAGCATAAATAAATGTGCAACATCGTCTGGAAGATTATTGTGCTTTAATAAGGAGGCAAAACGAAATACCCAACACTGACAGTAATTTATTTTGCAGCTGGGGTACTAGGTGGGGTAATAGAGGCTACATCAAGATGTCCAGGAACAAGAGGAACCAGTGTGGTATTGCCTCATATGCCTTCTACCCTCTGGTTTAAAGGTAAAACTTCATTAAAGTTGTCAGTCCTCATCCACACAGATCTACACTGTTGGGTTCAGCTCCAGCTTCCTGTTTCAGATGCTGAAGAAAATTTAATGCAGACGTAGTGTGCCAGTATTTAAGAGTTTGAATGGGCATTAAAAGTCTAGTTACTTGTGCTGTTTTTCCCGGCACTGTAACTGTGCATAATTGCTTTTTTGCCCCAAAAATGTTTTACAGTTGGTCACATTCCTTTTAACAGTTTGAGTGTATAGAAGAAGTTTTAGTAATTCCATTTAAATGTGAACATGGCAGGTCAGTGGATCTCCTGGAGCTGAGATGGGACCTCTAGAATTAGAACTGAACTGCCTCAATGATCTCTAAATATAACACAACATTAAGGAGTAGCATGTGAATTAATTCTGTTAAATGTTGTTTTTTCTACAGACTGGAGAGAGACTCAATCTTGAAAACCTCAATAAGGAAGTTCTGGCAAAAAAAAAAAAAAACAACTTATATTCCTTTTCCTCTGATTCCTTTCCTTTCTTTTTTCACTTCTTTCAGAGCAGATTAAGCATTAAACTTTCTTAAAATCCAAATGAATCTCAATGTGAAATACTGTTTCTGACTGCTCAAAACATAATAAATTCTCAGCATTCACAAAATCTATAATGACTGTAATTCATTCCAGCTCCTCACACCAGCACATGTGCACACTTATTATTATGAGTGTATTTCAGCATAGAAGTGAGCCAGACCACCTGATTTCTAGTTTGCATAGTTTTAATATGCAAGTGTACTTCTTAGGTCTGCTTGTTAAATGGATGTCTCCATTTCACTAACAAGTTGGTTTAGATCTATCCTCTTTGATCTTTTCAAGGTGAAATAGAACTAGAGTTCACTGTCCTGAAAGCACTAGACACTATGAATCTGAACTGTTAGCGTCCACTGGGCAGTAAGACCAAAGTAAGGCGCTGGGTGCCCACCAGAGCACTATACAATGTTTGGGTGCAGAGGCACCAAGCAGTATAAGGGTACTAGAGTACTAGGTGGTGCTAGGATACTGGGCACTGGGCTTTTGGGGACCTCTGGGGTATTTGACAGTGCTACAAAACTTGATGCCAGCTTGTTGATGCCCTTTGGAGCACTAGGTGGCCCTACAGGGCTACTTACGTGCTCACTAGTGTCTTTTGGGCCAATCAATAAGTAGTAGTTATAATGTTAATAATTACCTATACAATGTAATAATTAAGACAATTGATATTATTCTATTCCTAATTCTAATGAGCATGTTTGCTAACTATATTAGTGACATAGACATTATTGTAATTTTTATTATTTTTATCACTTTATACTATTAACCTATACTTTTAAAACTATTCAAACTCAGGGTGTGGCGAGACCTCTATCTGTCTCTGTCACTCTCACCATGAAAAGGATATCAGTAAATGTGGTTTTCTCACCAACACCCAGTAATAGGGCAGTTTTCTCACATTAAATTAATTCAAGATTCAAGAGTTTTATTGTCATGTGAACAGCAGAACAGGCAGTTGCACTGTACAATGAAATTCTTACTTTGCTGTTCCTCCATTCACCATATATACTCTTAAGAGAATAAAAAAAGAAAATATAAGAATAACTCTAAAAAACAGTAGTAAAAAGTAAAAGCAAATAAGTGTACAGTATGTGCAAAGTTGAAATAAAATTAAAGTTACACGTGCGTATGTGCAAATAAGCGTAGCAGCTGTTCATAAAGTGCATCAAGTGACAGATGAAAACAGATGTAAACAGTAAACAATATTACTCTGTGCAAGTAATACATGTAAACAGTATTGTTCTAACAGCAGCAGTACAGTGTAGGTAAGGTGCAGCTGTTGAGTGCAAGGTTAAATCAGTTCAGATTGGGAGGGGGGAAGAGGTAGTTAGTGAGATGGACTGGGCAGTTTTGATTACACGCTGGAGAGCCTTCCTGTCCTGAGCAGTGCAGTTTCCATACCAGACCATGATGGAGCTGGTAAGAACACTCTCGATCGTACTCCTGTAGAAGGTGCTGAGAATTTTGGCTGACATGCCAAATTTCCTCAGCCTTCTCAGAAAGCACAGTCGCTGCTGGGACTTCCTGATGATGAGGTATGTATTGTGAGACCAGGTGAGATCCTCACTGATGTGGATGCCGAAGGAATTTGAAGGTTTTCACCCTCTCCACCTCTGTCTCACCAACATACAGGGGTGTGTGTAGCTCCCGCTTCCTCCTTGGATCAACAATCATTTCCTTGGTCTTGTCTGCATTCAAGGAGAGATTGTTGTTATGACACCAGGCCACCAGCTCAGCCACCTCCTTCCTGTATGCTGTCTCGTCCCCACCAGTGATCAGTCCAACGACTGTAGTATCATCAGCGAACTTGATGATGCTGGTGTTGTTCTGGGACGACACGCAGTCATACGTGAAGAGTATGTACAGAAGGGGGCTCAGCACACAGCCCTGGGGGACCCCTGTGCTGACTGTTCTTGTGCTGGATGTGCGGCTGCTGACTCTGACTGACTGGGGTCTATCTGATAGAAAGCTCAGCACCCAGTTGCAGAGGGCAGGTGTCAGTCCAAGGGTGAGGAGCTTTTCTGAGATTTTGTGTGGGATGACTGTGTTAAATGCTGAGCTGTAGTCAATGAAGAGCATTCTGATATCCGTGTCCTTGCCCTCAAGGTGGGTGAGGGCTGTGTGAAGGGCTGTGTTCACTGGGTCGCCTGTGGACCTGTTCCCTCTGTATGCAAACTGAAGAGGGTCTGGAGTGTTTGGACTGGTCTCTTGGATGTGAGTCATGACTGTTTCTCTCGAAGCACTTCATCACGATTGGGGTGAGTGCAACAGGGCGATAGTCATTTAGGCTGGTCACAATACTTTTCTTTGGGAGGGGTACGATGGTGGTTGACTTGAAGCAGGAAGGCACAAAAGCTTGCGCAAGGGACAGATTGAATATGTCCACAAACACATCAGCCAGTTCTGATGAGCAAACCCTGAGTGCACACCCGGGGATGTTGTCACACATCCACTGATATCACAGTGAGTGATGTGTTTCGTGTGGCCATAGTGTCTCTCAGTTGGCCAGGGTTGAGGACCTCGAAGCGAGCATAAAACTCATTTAGCTCATCAGATAGTGTGGTATGGCTGTTTGTAACTGCCCTGCTTGTCTGCTGGTAGTGGGTGTTGTGCTGTATTCCTTGCCACGTGCGCCGTGAGTCTGTGGTGGTGTAGTAGCCCTCCAGCTTCAGCCTGTACTGTCTCTTGGCCTCTTTGATAGATCTACACAGGTCATATCTGGACCTTTTGTAGTCTTCAGCATTGCATGAGAGAAATGTGGTTGGTTAGTGTAGTGAATAACACCTCTGCTTTCTACGCTACAGACTGGGGTTCAATCCCCACCTGGGTAAACACCCTACGATATACCAATAAGAGTCCTTGGGCAAGACTCCTAACACCACCTTCGCCTACCTGTATAAACTGATCAAATTGTAATAAGATAAGAGCATCAGCCAAATGCTGTAAATGGAAATGCAGCATGGCGGGCACGTAGCATGGACTGAACTTTACCGTTTAACCAGGGTTTCTGGTTGGGGTATTTTCTGCAGCGCCTTGTAGGGACAACGCTTTCAACACAGCTGCTGATGTAGCCCATTACCCCAGAAGCATAGGCCTCTAGATCAACAGTACAGTCCTCATTCATAGCAGCAGTTCTGAACACATCCCAGTCTGTACTGTCAAAGCAGTCCTGAAGCACTAAGTCAGTTTCTTCATTCCACACTTTGATAGTTTTACTCACTGGAAGTGCTTGCTTGAGGAGTTGTCTGTATGCTGGGTAGAGGAACACGTAGATGTGGTCGGACTGTCCGAAGTGTGGCCGAGGCACGGCCCTGTAGGCCCCCCTCACGTTGCTGTAAACTTGGTCGAGTATGTTACTCTCCCTCATCGGAAAGCTCACGTGCTGATGGTACTTGGGGAGGACAGTCCTCAGGTTTGCAGTGATTGAAGTCACCGGCAACAATGAACGCGGCGTCCGGGTGCGCAGTCTCTTGTTTACTGATGGCGTCATGCAGCAGAGTTCGCGTGTGGCGGGATGTAAGCAGCCAGAATGTGCACAGAGCTGAACTCTCTTGGCAGATAAAAGGCTCTGCACTTCAACATCAGCAGCTCTAAGTCAGCTGAACAATGTTTTTCAACAGTCTTTCCGCTTTAGCCGCTCTGTTCGTCGGCTGCGCCGCTCACCCGTGGTGCTGCTGGGCCTTGCTGGCTGGTGCCGGTGGAGTGCAAGCGTAAGAGAAAGTTGAAGTTTGAGAGGCTAAAGGTAAGTTCATGATGAACTTTATCGATCTCCAGGAGTGCCTCTTTACTGTAACTAACTGAGCTGTAGATTTCTGTACACGTAAAATAAATACTACAGTTAAAATAAGTCATAAATGGCATCGGTTGCAGGAGGAGCACGCAAAGACGTCTGCCACGGTGGGCGCCATCTTGCCAGATCCAATTGCCTCCATGCTGACCACTGACTGAAAATGAAAGCAAATTTCAACCTTAACTTGCTCAGTCTTCTTTTAACTACAGTTAAAATACACATTTTTAAAGTACAAATACTTATTAAATTTAGTTACTCTCATAGGGCACAACAGGCCTACAGTTATAATTCATATTTAATATCAGATCAATACAAAACCAAATTCTTCAGTTTTGACCCTGAATGTAGTCGATCAGCCAAGACATGATTGGCCTCTGAAGTTTACTTGTTTAGTTTTAGCACTGGAGTTACAAGGCTATGGTAGCTAATAAGTAAAGGAAGATTATAATCCACCAATTAGCGTACAAAGCTGCTAACCGCAGCTCCAAAGGCAGATCTTATTTACAAATTTATTATTTTTGTTTTCTGTGCTTAGCCTGTTTGTGATATTTCAGAAAATTACCTCTCACAAAAAAGTGCCAGGGCCAGTTCCCGTGGGTCCCTTATGCATGTAGGGTTTATGAGGACACCAGTCATCATAACCTCAGCATAGATTTGGGACATTTTTGATTTTTACTAATTTATCTCCTGAGATCTTAAGAATCTTAAGATACCTTGGGCAAAACTGAGGGTGGGGGTGGACAACATGGACAGGCTGTTGACTGGCTAAAGCTGCTAAAGGAGAACCCTGCGCTGACAATTTGTCATATCTGGCATTTTTACATAAATTATTAGGGATAATAAAGTTCTTCCAAATTAAAATTAGATTACATTCCCTCTGTAAATTGACAGAGAGAATGTTTCTGTAGGCTTGTGAATTCTTTATTCTACTACCTTTATAAGAAACATCATCAAGAAAGGTTACTGAGCCCATTCAAAAAGCAGCCATGCAAGCCCATGCTATGATGGCACCACCTTAGTGAAGAGGCTTATTAGAATCAAAGGAAAGCATGCACTTGATTAGCGTCAGTTTACAAATGGAAAAGAGCAGATTTGTTTGTTCTGCTTGTACAAAGGAAAGGATGGTGTCCTGCAAGGATGTGTTGTGGGACCACTGTTGTTCTCATTTTTTATGCTTCCACCGAGTGCAGTTAATCACAAGCATGGCATCAGCTGTCACTGCTACACTGATAACACTCTCTTCGGTCTACTGAGCAGCAGACCATCAAATGTAGTAAAATGTTGTCCCTTCCTTAAAAGCCAAACAACTTTTTTATAATCTCTCCTTATTTTAGCCACATTTGTCAGACTGCTTTCCATGCATTATACTTTTGCTTGATTCTACAATACTTTGATTTGTATGACTTCTTTGAAAAATTAACACACAAGCACAGTAAATAAATTATATATTCACAGTGTTATAGTCAAGTCATAAGTATTTTGACAGTGGGCATGCACACACACATTTTCTAAGCCACTTACAGTAACATGCATGTCTTTGGACTATGAAAGGAAACCCACACTGACATTGAGAACATGCAAACTTCACACAGAAAAGAATTCCAGAAATCCAGTTTTGTCTTCAGTAAGTGAAATGGATGCTCAATTGGGTCAAAATCAGGCAATTGACTCAGCCATCAAACAATATTCTATTTTTTTGTCATAAGAAGCTCTTGGCTTGTTTTCACTGTAAATTTTTGGTTATTATTCATCTGTACCACAAAGCACCATCTTGCCATTGTTGCAGTATTTGCCTCAATCCAAGCAGACAATGTAGTTTTATACACTTCAAAATTCATTTTGCTACATATATCAACAGTTACATCATCAATAAACACTGGTTACACAGGTCCATTGGCAGCCATACATGCCCATGTAATAACACTACCTCCACAATGTTTCACAGATGATGTGGTATGCTTTGGATCATAAGCCCTTCTTTTTCCATACCCTTTTCTTCCCATCATTCTGGTACAAGTTAATTAGGGCTTCATCTGTGAAAAGCATCTTGTTCCAGAACTGGGCAGACTTTAAATGTTTTCTAGCAAAGTCTAATCTGGCCTGTTGCCTCTTGATTGCAAGCAGGTTAGATTGTAAAGTGAAGCCTCTGTCTTTTGAAGGTGTCTTTTGATTGTAGACATTGACAATTGATGACTTGATATTGTTAATGGGGTTTTCTTCCACGGTCTTCCAGGCTTTTTGGTGTTGCTGAGCTCACCAGTTCCTTCTTTTAAAGAATGCACCAAATGCTTGATTTGACCACTGACCGCTGGTGATTTGATTGCTATCTCTCTCTGATAGGTAAGTTTTGTTTTTCGACCCTTCACTTGCATCAATGCCTCTTTGGATTGCTTGATTCCATTGTAAATTAAAGCGTGACGCTGTTGTCACAAGCTAATTATGTCGGTAGTATAAGGCCTCCAGTCCAGCTCTGTATAACAAATTTATTAACCTAACAGTGAAATAAGATTATAACTACAACACTTTGCGTATTAAATACAACACGACTGATTATTCTCTTTTAGAAAACTGAACAGTATAGACCTGTTTATTTTTATTTCACAGAAATCATCATGTCTTCTCTGAAGGCTTAAAATGACCTGAGGTTTCCACACTGCAGCTGCAATGCATGAAGTCATATTGCTCTCATCTTTTTTGGTCTCAGATATTCGAAGTTTGTGGTGAGCGTGTATCTGTCGGTATCTTTAGCACAGATATGAGTATCAGAGTGACAGATAACATCAGATAAAGTCAGCATAAAGCCAGTGCCAGCCAGGACACCCACTCACACAGAGAGCTTCACGACTGCAGAGCAGGTAGATACAGGTAAGGGCTTTCAGAGATTTACACTGAAGGACAAATACTAACCTAAAACCAAAGCAGTGAAAAAAGTTTGTCATAAAAAAAGAACTTGTGAGAAAGAGAAAAAGGCAGCAGGTAAAGATACAAATAACTAAAGCTCCATGAAATGAACTGCACAAATTCTATGATTATAAATGAAGCATTTGTTAATTATCTGGCTGCTGTCTGATACTTGAACCTTATGAAAACTAACTACCTAAATAATAAAACCAATGAATAAATAAATAATTTTAAGAAGAACACACTTCTCTTTTTACACCTTTTACAGATTCTACACAATCAGATCATTAAAAAAAAGAAAGATAAGTTTTAAGTTTAATGAAAAAAGAGTGTATATATATATATATATATATATATATATATATATATATATATATATATATATATAATGAAATAATAATGAAAAAATTGGAAACATCCACAGAAAATTCTAAGACACTGCACTATTAAAAAATAGGGCCAGGGTTTTAAGGTAGTTACCAGTCTTCTAAAAGTAAGTTAACCTAACAGAAATCTGGATTAGTCTGTATCTGTTCCTGTAAGTTTAGTTAACTGACAAATTTATTTATCCCAAACACTTCTTATCATTTTCAGTGTATGCTCACACTAACAACGATGAAAATGCTGTTTTTGAACCTAAAGCTCGACTGAAACTTCATCATCAGGATGCATTCCAGCATCACAGCTGAACTGTGTTTACATGATATGCCTTTCTTACTGTATCCTGTGCAGTTTGTCTGATCACTCATTTCACAAAATTAATGCAGAACAGAAACTACATGGCATTGTGAGAAAAAATGAGAGGTTAAAAATATTGGTTTAAAGAGTTTATGTTATGTAATTTTGAAGATAATTACATTTTTAACAGTATTTGTTTATTTCCCTTAAGCTCACATTATTGTCAGTGTATGTAATTATCCTGTTCACTTTTGTTAAGAATGAGGGTTTTGCTCGCTGTCACCGCTCTTGTGGTTGTGGCCAGTGCAGCCAATGTCTCTGTGGAAGATCTGGAGTTTGATGTCTGGAAACAAACGTTTGGTGAGAAATTTACATCAGATCTGCTTTTTTTTTATGAGCTCCATCGAGTTTACGCATTAGACTAAATTTGCATATACATTAGAATAACTGTATATATCTGAAGGAATTGGATTTTAAGCAATAAAGTATTTATTTGTTTGCTTTGTTTGTATAGAAGCATTAACACCCAAAACCCTTTACATGATTAAATCATTCTCTACATGCTGAAATGGTTCTTCATACTGATGTAGAATGTGTTTTATATGGTTCTATAAAGCACCAGAAAGGGTTCTGAACATGTGATGATGTCAAGCTTGTTACAAAGAATAATGTTTGCTATATAGAACTTTTTTCAAAAGGGTTCTATATAGCACTGTCCACTGCACACTCTCTGTCAATCTGAAGAACCCTTTCACCATGCAGAGAAACTTTTAATCAAGCAAACGCTTGTTTGGATGTACATGGTTCACTAAAGTTGTTACTAAATTCCTCTGCACAAGTACTGTCAACAGGTTATTTGTAGTTTTTATATATTCTAAAAGCTATTTATTATATTTCTGTATTTGACTAAAACTCGTCTTTCATAAAACCAAACAAAAACTGTAGGCTAAGCAAAAAAAGCTGAACCTAAAACAAAACATACTGTGAGCATTTTGTGCCCTGATAAACGCTGTTAGAGCTCTGCAGGGCTCGGCCAAATATCAGCTATATTATTTCACTTACAGCATTGAGCTCAGGTTGGATTTAAGCTACTGTACTTGCTTTTATCAATTCAAATGATTCTTTTTTTCCAGTGGATTAGGTTGGCCTGAATTTAGTACCATGCTCTCTCTCTCTCTCTCTCTCTCTCTCTCTCTCTCTCTCTCACACACACACACCCACACTTCTGCTCTTCCTCTTTCTCACACACCTTCTCTGACTTTATCTTTTTATTGCGCCACTTTCCCCACTTTCTCTCTCACTCTCGCAGTGATGGACTTGGGATGATGCAGTTTTGTTTTCCTCCTATAATGTGTATGGCAACTACAGTATAAGTCTCTGTTCATGCTTCGGCCAGCGTCCAACATGGCAGCATGCAAACACTCTACTGCTCAAAGAAGTTCCTCAAAGTGCTCCTTCCACCAACCAACAATATGCTCATTTGAAGTCAGTGTTTCTCCACCCTTGCCAAATACAGCTTGGGCGCAGCCACCCCGACTGCTCCTGAGTTGCCGGACAGTTGCCCAGAACCTCTCTGAGGCCGTACGAAAGTCTTTTTCCATGGCCTCACCAGACTCCTCCCATGCCCTGGATTTTGCTTCTGCCACCATTGCAGCTGCCACCTTTTTTGCCTGTCGGTACCTATCTGCTGAATCGGGAGTCCTTCGGGCCAACCAGTCACCGATGGCCTCTTTGTTCAGCTTGACAGCCTCCCTCACCACCGGTGTCCAACAGGAGGTTCTTGGGTTACCGCCCCGACAGGCACCCACAAGCTTTTGGCCACAGCTACGCCTGGCAGCTTCCACAATGAAGATTTTGAACAGGGTCCATTCAGACTCCATGTCCCCTATCTCCTCTGGGACATGAGAAAAGCTCTCCCGGAGGTGGGAGTTGAAATCAATCCGAACAGGGGCCTCCGACAGTCGTTTCCAGCACACCCTCCTCACTATTTGCTATTCGCACCGGGTCTGACATCAGTCTTCCCTGCCATCTGATCCAACCCACCACCAGATGGTGATCAGTGGACAGCTCAGCACCTCTCTTCACCCGAGTGTCCAGAACATGGTCCCAAGTCAGATGAAACAATGACAAATTCGATCATTGACCTTTGACCCAAAGAGCTCTGCTACCATGTACATGTATGAACATCCTTGTGTTCAAATTTGGTGTTTGTCCAATAGCAAGTCCAATAACAATGCACCATTCAGGTTTAGATTGGGCAGGCCGTTCTTCCCAATCACACCTCTCCAGGTCTCCCAGTCATTGCCAATGTGAGCACTGAAGTCTCCCAGTAAGACTATGGAGTCTGTAGGCAGGACACTTTCCAGAACCCCAGCCACTTGCTCCAAGAAGGCCAAATACTCTGACCTCTGAATTATGAGATTGGTTAAAAGTCATGTTGCTTATATTGCTACACGCAAGCAAAAACTACTGTGTTTCAATTTGGCATCACTATGGCAGTTGTATCACTAGTTTGTAAGCCTTTTTCAATGATTACCAGAAGAGTATCACAAGAGGTTAAAACCACTTGAAAGTCACCAAAGTATGTGATGATAGTATCAACTGTACACTATATGGACAAAGCATTGGGATAACCCTCCTAATTAATGAGCTCAGGAGTTTCAGCCACACCCATTGCTATCAGGTGGATCAAATTAAGCACATAGCCTTGCAGTCTCCATAGGCAAACAGTAGCAGTAGAATGGGCCTCACTGAAGAGCTCAGTGACTTTAAACATGGCACTGTCATAGGGTGCCACCTCTGCCACAAATTTTACAAAAATTAGTGAAATTTCTGCCCTGCTAGATCTGCCCCTGTCATCTGTAATTACTATTTACAGCAAAAACAGAATTATATGTGTGTAATGAGAACAGTTTGGGGAAGGCCCTTTTCTGTTCCAGCATGACTGAGGCCCTCACAGAGCCCTGACCTCAACCCCATCAAACACGTGTAGGATGAATTAGAGTGGAGATTATGAGCCAGACCCTCTCATCCAGCATCAGTGTCTGACCACACAAATGCTCTTCTGGATGAATGGACAAACATTCCCCCAGACCCAATCCAAAATCTTGCAGAAAGCTTCCCACAAGAATGGAAGTTGTCATAGCTGGAAATGGGGACCAACTCCATATTTCATTTACAGCATTTAGCAGACGCTCTTATCCAACAAGAAGTGCTTTGTCTATCTAGAGAAAGTATCTTTGCTAGTTATCAGTATGTTAGATAAAAAGACAATCGTGAGCTCAGATACTGCTAGAAACAAAAAGTCACTGTAGATACCCAGAAAAAAGGAACAGAGTTAAACACAGAACTATGTGGCATACAATGCAATACAATACAATATAGTAAACTACAATACATAGTGGAATACAATAAAATATAATATAAATAATATAATATTAATGCCAATGGATTTAGAGTGAGATTCATAAAAGCTCCTGTAGGTGTAATGCGTAGTTGTCCCAATTCTTTTGTCCATATACTGTAGTTCTATCAAGTAACCCAGTCTCTTTGACTTGTTAAAGACCTCATAATTCAGAGGATCCAGTGATGTCCGAGGAAAATAAAATCATACGATAAAAACAATCAGCTTTGGAACATTCTTGATTAGAAAAGGATGTGACAGGGGCAGTTTTCAAAAAGTTAATTAATTATTATCATAAATAAAGATCCGGATTTACTGATATGGGTTTAAGAGTGTAGCACCAACCATGAAATGATGACATGACTTTAGTGGTCTATTGGCTGAACTTCAGGTGTATTCAAAAGAGATGCACACATTAAACTCGGCTTCCCATAAAAAACATTCTCAAAAATGAGAGTTCTTCAAGGGTTCTTTAGTACAGAAAATTGTTCTATATAGAAGCATGAACGCTCAAAGAACCCTTTGCATTATTAAAGGGTTCTTTACATGGTGAAATGGTTCTTCAGATTGATGGAAAATGTGTTGTATATGGTTCTATATAGCACCAAAAGGGTTCTTTTGTCATTGCAGACTTGTAACTATAGGTAAGTATAGAATAATCCTTTTTGATGCTGTATAGAACCTTTTTTAAAAGGATTTATATAAAACCATCTACAGCACATTATCCATCAATCTGAAGAACCTGATACTTTTTCTTTTTTACTCGAAGCTTATACTGTTTCATCATGTGTTCAGGCCCATAAAAAATGTTTCCTCTCAGGTAAGAGTTATGGTTCAGTGGAAGAAGAGTCTCAGCGTAAGATGATCTGGCTGGACAATCGTAAGCTGATCCTGGAACACAACATGCTGGCTGACCAGGGCCTCAAAAGCTACAGACTCGGCATGAACCGCTTTGCAGACATGGTGAGATCTCACATACACAGTTCACTAAATATAATCTTCAGCTCTATTTATTATGTGCTGTTCAGTAAAAATGCTTGACATCTGGCTCATCACAATCCTCTCCCCATCTTCTTCTCCAACAGGACAATCAGGAGTACCAGCAGATGTTTAATGGCTGCCTGGGATCCTTCAACGAGTCTGAGATCGAGAGTGAAACTACATTACTGGAAGAGGGTGCTGCTTGTCCCAGGAAAGTGGACTGGAGGGCTAAGGGCTATGTGACCAGAGTTAAAGACCAAAGTCACTGCGGCTCCTGCTGGGCCTTCAGTGCGGTGAGTTACATCAGGACAGGTAAAGAGGCAGAACCAGATGAAGGAATTAGTTGAAGTAGCAGTGAGTGGTACGACCAAAAATATTTGACAGTGCAAGTAAACCTACCTTTTGAGCTGGTTGTTATACTGGGATGTCCCTTCAGTTTTTAATTAGACCCATCTTTAAGAACCAAAGTCAATCTGAAATATTTTTTATTCTGCAAGGAAAAGCTAGACCATGAAATTCGATTATTAGTCTCTTACATTGCTTATTATCAATCAGATTGGGTCTTACAGAAAGATTTGGTCATAGATCCCTACAGGATTGAAACATTGCAGTGGTGTTCAAAATATCCAGTCAAGAGTGGCTCAGCAGTCTTGAACTGTGGTGTTTGTTTCTGTCATCTCTCTCCCTCAGACAGGGGCACTAGAGGGTCAGATGTTCAAGAAGAAAAGGAAGCTGGTAAGCTTAAGTGAACAACAGCTGGTGGACTGCTCCCAGAGTTTTGGAAACTTTGGCTGTCAAGGTGGTTGGCCGCACTGGGCCTTCACGTATATCAAGAGCAGTGGAGGCCTGGAGACAGAGTACACTTATCCATACCGGGCCAAGGTAAGGCTACAGTAGATAATGATGCTGGTAGTTTGATTAAAAATACATAAATGAATCCTTACACCAAATGTAGTTGATCAGCTAAGACATCTTAATTGTCTTAAGTATGTTTGAAGGTATTAATGCCAACTGTATGCCCATTAGCATGGTGCTAAACACAAATTATTTCCACACATTTGTGCACATTTTCAAAAAAGTTTAGCAAACAGCTGTGTGATGATTTGGCATGTAGTCTGCACAGCGCTACTTGGTGGGGTCTTAATAGTTTTTTCTTTACTTTTGACACAGTTCATCTACATTTGGAGTAGGGAAAATTTTGGAAATTAGATTTTTTAAAAGGATCTTCTTGAACTTTGAACCAAAGAGCTAGCAATCCATCATGATTGTTTCCATCTCTCCTCAGGAAGGGCGGTGCAAGTTTAGAAATCAGAGAGCTTGGGCTAAGTGCTCCGGCTATAAAAAGGTGCCATGCTCAGAACGCTGTCTGAAGAACGCTGTGGCCAGAATCGGACCCATTTCTGTAGCTATAGATGTCTCTCGTCACAGCTTCCAGTTCTACAAGTCAGGTAATCCTCAGAAAACAGTCCTGCATGTACTCTCGACCATATTCTGTCTTTGTTGAGGCAAATATGAAGAAATTGACCACTTCTAAAATAGTGATTGTCCCAATCATAAATGTCTCTAAACATTTCTTCCTCTGTCAAAAAAAAGGAAGAACACTCCAGAATAAATGTGCAAGAAATCAGAATCATTAGAGTAAGAAATGGTGGAAAGGTGTCAGAGAGGAGCCTACAATGCCTGGCTTGCGCTATCCTGATCATCTGGAGCTGTTTTTATTTCATTTCGTTTAATTCCTGAAAGTGAAAATGTTTTGGAAGATCAAACTCACAGCTCAGTGTCAAAACTACTATCAGGCAGATTTATACTGAATAATAAGATCTGTTAACTAATTAGTTAACTTTTCTAAGCTTAGCGGCTGACAATTACCAGACTAAACAGGACTGTAGAGCGCTCAAAATTGGTATTTAAAACATTATGTATCAAGATAAATATTAATGCACTCGTACATCTGCCATTCTTTATATTGTTTTGTTAAAGTTTGCTGACAAACCTCACGTTAAAGATGATGAGTCCTTCTCAGCACCTAATGTAACAGTGCTCTCTGAATAATTAGCATTCATCTGAAGCTTCTGTTGCTAAGATCTCCTTCTAATTACACTCTGGCATCTACTCCTTTAACATCAAGATGCCTAATATATTTCCCTAAATTAATATAAACATGGTTTCCAGAATCCACTTAAATGATGTGTAGCTGATCTGAATATCAAGCCAGTATATTTTTGAATAATAAAATGTTTCTCCTCTGTGTGCCTCTAATCTCAATTTACAGGTGTGTATAATGAGCCAGCCTGCAGCAGCACTAAGGTGAATCACACTGTCCTGGTTGTTGGTTACGGCACTAATAGACGTGGAAAGGACTACTGGCTGGTCAAGAACAGGTAAACAGCACAAAGACTATTCCTGATCTCATTACTGTCAGGGAAACAGTAGGGAAGGGGTCATCAACATCCAACTCAGGAGCCACATCTACCACATGCATCTTTTACTGCTTTGTTCTGGCTCCACAGCAGAATTAGATTTGTAGGTAAAAATAAAATAATCATAATTTGCAGTAAAATAATGCTCTTCTGATCATTCAAACACAGTTTTAAAAATAAATGGTCTTAAATACCGGAGGTAATGTAGAACTGCTAGTTCAACTTTTAACTCAGAAGGCTGGCAGACTGCTGGTCACCATAGCAGCACAGACAACAATCTTTTCTAGCTAGTAGCTAATGAAAAGGCAAAGAGAGAGATTTAAGACGAATGTTGATAATTTTAAGACAGATGAACTTATGGACAAAGAGTCATGATTACTTTCTGTTTAAGCGTTAGCAGGGTAAAACTCAGATGCGCTCCATATAACTACTGTAGAAGTGATGACGAAATGTTATAGTGCTGTACTATACTGCTCAAACACTGAGCTACAGCAGCTATATTTCAGATCCTGCTCTGTCAGGAAAAACAGCAAGATTAGGAAGTGGATAGAAGCACTGATTTAACTGTAAACAGAGCTAAAATGCTGTATGTGTGTGATGGCCTTGTTTTTAGTGCTTCTCTGTGTCTTTGTACAATGTGCCAGTGATTTCTGTACTATTTCTGTTTTAAATAGAAAGAAGAACTTTTATATGCAGTATGAATTTAATAGATATACTATAGAGAATACTCGGCTATCCCAAACTGGATTACCCAGCTAACATCAAGCAGCTTTTTGCATCACCAGAAATTTTTCTACTCAACTTTAAAAACTAATGCAGACAATAAACTACCCACAAAATAATTCTTACCTAATTACCTTGTTTCAAGCAACTAATATTAGCTGAAACTTCAGTGACCTTACATGACTTTTCCCAGATTAGAAATAACTAACTAGCTATGTCAGAAAATGGAAATCAAAATGTCAGAGCATGATCTCAATACTAAGATACAAGTTAGCTAGAAGTGGCATTTTTTGATTGAGCAGTAAAAGGTGGATGAGATCCACAGTATTAGTTCAGAAATTGCCATGAAACTAAAAGAATGATGCTGTTTGGCAGATCGCTAACATAGCTAGCCAGCTAGCTTTAACTTTTGCTACTCATATGAAGCTGGTGTTCCTGCTAATGACCTCATTTAAACTCTCTTCTAGCTTATGGTCGGCTAGCAGACTACAGGTGCTAATTATCTAGCCTTCTAATGTAGCTAGGTACATCTAAACAGTTGTACAAAGACAGAGAGACTACTTGATGCAAGGCCCCTTCAGGGCTACACCACACATACAGCATTTTAGCTCTGTTTAAAGGTAAACCAGTGCTTCCATCCACTTCTTATTCACACTATTTGTCATGATGGTGCACAGAAACTAAGATAGGTCTGTTGTAGCCCAGCTTGTGAGCATTATAGTACTTTACTATAGATTTAGTAATTGATTCTGCAGTAATTACATGGAGCGGAAGTTAATTTTACCCTGCTAACACTTAAAGTAGTAGGACGTAATCACCCCTCCTGGTGAAATAGGCTCATTAGTGTTTATAATCACTCCAGCTGGTTTCCTGATACAAAACATCATATATTCATGAAGCTGTTTTCCCATTCGGCAGGTTCTTTTTCACATTTTCCTGTCGTATCTTAAATGGTGCCCGAAACAGCCTCATTTAAGGTGTAATGGTAAAATTCGAACAAGAAGTTGGCAAGTAAGAAGCGACTTCAGCCTTGCAAAAAAGACAAACGTTAAGAGACGTTTTACAAGAGACTTCTGTGGAACAGTTTCCTGCCGGAGATGTGAGAAAGCAGCTATAGCTGAGCTAAATATTACAGCAGAGCAAAGTATGTCTGCATTTTTCTTTATACTATTTAGTCTATATTAGTACTTTAGCACATACTGAGACATATTTACAGCCAAGATGGTAAAATGGACATAAAATGTTTTGGCTCCCAGTATGTGAAATACTGTTTCTGACTGCTCAAAACATAATAAACTCTCAGCATTCACAAAATCTATAATGACTGTAATTCATTCCAGCTCCTCACACCAGCACACGTGCACACTTATTATTATGAGTGTATTTCAGCATAGAAGTGAGCCAGACCACCTGATTTCTAGTTTGCATAGTTTTAATATGCAAGTCTACTTATTAGGTCTGCTTGTTAAATGGATGTCTCCATTTCACTAACAATCTGGTTTAGATCTATCCTGAAATTTAGTTCACTGTCCTGAAAGCACTAGACACTATGAATCTGAACTGTTAGCGTCCACTGGGCAATAAGACCAAACTAAGGCGCTGGGTGCCCACCAGAGCGCTATACAATGTTTGGGTGCAGAGGCACCAAGCAGTATAAGGGTACTAGAGTACTAGGTGGTGCTAGGATACTGGGCACTGGGCTTTTGGGGACCTCTGGGGTATTTGGCAGTGCTACAAAACTTGATGCCAGCTTGTTGATGCCCTTTGGAGCACTAGGTGGCCCTACAGGGCTACTTACGTGCTCACTAGTGTCTTTTGGGCCAATCAATAAGTAGTAGTTATAATGTTAATAATTACCTATACAATGTAATAATTAAGACAATTGATATTATTCTATTCCTAATTCTAATGAGCATGTTTGCTAACTATATTAGTGACATAGACATTATTGGAATTTTTATTATTTTTATCACTTTATACTATTAACCTATACTTTTAAAACTATTCAAACTCAGGGTGTGGCGAGACCTCTATCTGTCTCTGTCACTCTCACCATGAAAAGGATATCAGTAAATGTGGTTTTCTCACCAACACCCAGTAACAGGGCAGTTTTCTCACATTAAATTAATTCAAGATTCAAGAGTTTTATTGTCATGTGAACAGCAGAACAGGCAGTTGCACTCTATAATGAAATTCTTACTTTGCTGTTCCTCCATTCACCATATATACTCTTAAGAGAATAAAAAAAGAAAATATAAGAATAACTCTAAAAAACAGTAGGAAAAAGAGTAAAAGCAAATAAGTGTACAGTATGTGCAAAGTTGAAATAAAATTAAAGTTAAACGTGCATATGTGCAAATAAGCGTAGCAGCTGTTCATAAAGTGCATCAAGTGACAGATGAAAACAGATGTAAACAGTAAACAATATTACTCTGTGCAAGTAATACATGTAAACAGTATTGTTCTAACAGCAGCAGTACAGTGTAGGTAAGGTGCAGCTGTTGAGTGCAAGGTTAAATCAGTTCAGATTGGGAGGGGGGAAGAGGTAGTTAGTGAGATGGACTGGGCTGTTTTGATTACACGCTGGAGAGCCTTCCTGTCCTGAGCAGTGCAGTTTCCATACCAGACCATGATGGAGCTGGTAAGAACACTCTCGATCGTACTCCTGTAGAAGGTGCTGAGAATTTTGGCTGACATGCCAAATTTCCTCAGCCTTCTCAGAAAGCACAGTCGCTGCTGGGACTTCCTGATGATGAGGTATGTATTGTGAGACCAGGTGAGATCCTCACTGATGTGGATGCCGAAGGAATTTGAAGGTTTTCACCCTCTCCACCTCTGTCTCACCAACATACAGGGGTGTGTGTAGCTCCCGCTTCCTTCTTGGATCAACAATCATTTCCTTGGTCTTGTCTGCATTCAAGGAGAGATTGTTGTTATGACACCAGGCCACCAGCTCAGCCACCTCCTTCCTGTATGCTGTCTCGTCCCCACCAGTGATCAGTCCAACGACTGTAGTATCATCAGCGAACTTGATGATGCTGGTGTTGTTCTGGGACGACACGCAGTCATACGTGAAGAGTATGTACAGAAGGGGGCTCAGCACACAGCCCTGGGGGACCCCTGTGCTGACTGTTCTTGTGCTGGATGTGCGGCTGCTGACTCTGACTGACTGGGGTCTATCTGATAGAAAGCTCAGCACCCAGTTGCAGAGGGCAGGTGTCAGTCCAAGGGTGAGGAGCTTTTCTGAGATTTTGTGTGGGATGACTGTGTTAAATGCTGAGCTGTAGTCAATGAAGAGCATTCTGATATCCGTGTCCTTGCCCTCAAGGTGGGTGAGGGCTGTGTGAAGGGCTGTGTTCACTGGGTCGCCTGTGGACCTGTTCCCTCTGTATGCAAACTGAAGAGGGTCTGGAGTGTTTGGACTGGTCTCTTGGATGTGAGTCATGACTGTTTCTCTCGAAGCACTTCATCACGATTGGGGTGAGTGCAACAGGGCGATAGTCATTTAGGCTGGTCACAATACTTTTCTTTGGGAGGGGTACGATGGTGGTTGACTTGAAGCAGGAAGGCACAAAAGCTTGCGCAAGGGACAGATTGAATATGTCCACAAACACATCAGCCAGTTCTGATGAGCAAACCCTGAGTGCACACCCGGGGATGTTGTCACACATCCACTGATGTCACAGTGAGTGATGTGTTTCGTGTGGCCATAGTGTCTCTCAGTTGGCCAGGGTTGAGGACCTCGAAGCAAGCATAAAACTCATTTAGCTCATCAGATAGTGTGGTATGGCTGTTTGTAACTGCCCTGCTTGTCTGCTGGTAGTGGGTGTTGTGCTGTATTCCTTGCCACATGTGCCGTGAGTCTGTGGTGGTGTAGTAGCCCTCCAGCTTCAGCCTGTACTGTCTCTTGGCCTCTTTGATAGATCTACACAGGTCATATCTGGACCTTTTGTAGTCTTCAGCATTGCATGAGAGAAATGTGGTTGGTTAGTGTAGTGGATAACACCTCTGCCTTCTACGCTGCAGACTGGGGTTCAATCCCCACCTGGGTAAACACCCTACGATATACCAATAAGAGTCCTTGGGCAAGACTCCTAACACCACCTTCGCCTACCTGTATAAACTGATCAAAGTGTAATAAGATAAGAGCATCAGCCAAATGCTGTAAATGGAAATGCAGCATGGCGGGCACGTAGCATGGACTGAACTTTACCGTTTAACCAGGGTTTCTGGTTGGGGTATTTTCTGCAGCGCCTTGTAGGGACAACGCTTTCAACACAGCTGCTGATGTAGCCCATTACCCCAGAAGCATAGGCCTCTAGATCAACAGTACAGTCCTCATTCATAGCAGCAGTTCTGAACACATCCCAGTCTGTACTGTCAAAGCAGTCCTGAAGCACTAAGTCAGTTTCTTCATTCCACACTTTGATAGTTTTACTCACTGGAAGTGCTTGCTTGAGGAGTTGTCTGTATGCTGGGTAGAGGAACACGTAGATGTGGTCGGACTGTCCGAAGTGTGGCCGAGGCACGGCCCTGTAGGCCCCCCTCACGTTGCTGTAAACTTGGTCGAGTATGTTACTCTCCCTCATCGGAAAGCTCACGTGCTGATGGTACTTGGGGAGGACAGTCCTCAGGTTTGCAGTGATTGAAGTCGCCGGCAACAATGAACGCGGCGTCCGGGTGCGCAGTCTCTTGTTTACTGATGGCGTCATGCAGCAGAGTTCGCGTGTGGCGGGATGTAAGCAGCCAGAATGTGCACAGAGCTGAACTCTCTTGGCAGATAAAAGGCTCTGCACTTCAACATCAGCAGCTCTAAGTCAGCTGAACAATGTTTTTCAACAGTCTTTACACCACCTTTTGTTCACGTAGATGCAGACACCGCTGCCTTTGTTCTTCCCTGACGCTGCTGTGCGGTCCCCGCAGTGGATGGAGTGCGTTTCCAGCTGGATTGCCGAGTCTGGCGTGCTGTCCGAGAGCCAGGTCTCTGTGAGGATAAGAGCACAACACTCTCTGATCTCACGCTGAATTGTTATTCTGGTCCTCAGCTTATCCAGCTTGTTTTCGAGGGAGTGAACATTAGCTAGCAGCAGGCTAGGTAGCGGTGGTCATGTAGCCCTAGCCTTTAGCCTAGCATGTAGCCCACCTCTCTTGGCCTGTTTCCGCTTTAGCCGCTCTGTTCGTTGGCTGCGCCGCTCACCCGTGGTGCTGCTGGGCCTTGCTGGCTGGTGCCGGTGGAGTGCAAGCGTAAGAGAAAGTTGAAGTTTGAGAGGCTAAAGGTAAGTTCATGATGAACTTTACCGATCTCCAGGAGTGCCTCTTTACTGTAACTAACTGAGCTGTAGATTTCTGTACACGTAAAATAAATACTACAGTTAAAATAAGTCATAAATGGCATCGGTTGCAGGAGGAGCACGCAAAGACGTCTGCCACGGTGGGCGCCATCTTGCCAGATCCAATTGCCTCCATGCTGACCACTGACTGAAAATGAAAGCAAATTTCAACCTTAACTTGCTCAGTCTTCTTTTAACTACAGTTAAAATACACATTTTTAAAGTACAAATACTTATTAAATTTAGTTACTCTCATAGGGCACAACAGGCCTACAGTTATAATTCATATTTAATATCAGATCAATACAAAACCAAATTCTTCAGTTTTGACCCTGAATGTAGTCGATCAGCCAAGACATGATTGGCCTCTGAAGTTTACTTGTTTAGTTTTAGCACTGGAGTTACAAGGCTATGGTAGCTAATAAGTAAAGGAAGATTATAATCCACCAATTAGCGTACAAAGCTGCTAACCGCAGCTTCAAAGGCAGATCTTATTTACAAATTTATTATTTTTGTTTTCTGTGCTTAGCCTGTTTGTGATATTTCAGAAAATTACCTCTCACAAAAAAGTGCCAGGGCCAGTTCCCGTGGGTCCCTGATGCATGTAGGGTTTATGAGGACACCAGTCATCATAACCTCAGCATAGATTTGGGACATTTTTGATTTTTACTAATTTATCTCCTGAGATCTTAAGAATCTTAAGATACCTTGGGCAAAACTGAGGGTGGGGGTGGACAACATGGACAGGCTGTTGACTGGCTAAAGCTGCTAAAGGAGAACCCTGCGCTGACAATTTGTCATATCTGGCATTTTTACATAAATTATTAGGGATAATAAAGTTCTTCCAAATTAAAATTAGATTACATTCCCTCTGTAAATTGACAGAGAGAATGTTTCTGTAGGCTTGTGAATTCTTTATTCTACTACCTTTATAAGAAACATCATCAAGAAAGGTTACTGAGCCCATTCAAAAAGCAGCCATGCAAGCCCATGCTATGATGGCACCACCTTAGAGAAGTGGCTTATTAGAATCAAAGGAAAGCATGCACTTGATTAGCATCAGTTTACAAATGGAAAAGAGCAGATTTGTTTGTTCTGCTTGTACAAAGGAAAGGATGGTGTCCTGCAAGGATGTGTTGTGGGACCACTGTTGTTCTCATTTTTTATGCTTCCACCGAGTGCAGTTAATCACAAGCATGGCATCAGCTGTCACTGCTACACTGATAACACTCTCTTCGGTCTACTGAGCAGCAGACCATCAAATGTAGTAAAATGTTGTCCCTTCCTTAAAAGCCAAACAACTTTTTTATAATCTCTCCTTATTTTAGCCACATTTGTCAGACTGCTTTCCATGCATTATACTTTTGCTTGATTCTACAATACTTTGATTTGTGTGACTTCTTTGAAAAATTAACACACAAGCACAGTAAATAAATTATATATTCACAGTGTTATAGTCAAGTCATAAGTATTTGGACAGTGGGCGTGCACACACACATTTTCTAAGCCACTTACAGTAACATGCATGTCTTTGGACTGTGAAAGGAAACCCACACTGACATTGAGAACATGCAAACTTCACACAGAAAAGAATTCCAGAAATCCAGTTTTGTCTTCAGTAAGTGAAATTGGGTCAAATTGGGTCAAAATCAGGCAATTGACTCAGCCATCAAACAATATTATATTTCTTTGTCGTAAGAAGCTCTTGGCTTGTTTTCACAGTAAATTTTTGGTTATTATTCATCTGTACCACAAAGCACTATTTTGCTACATATATCAACAGTTACATCATCAATAAACACTGGTTACACTGGTCCATTGGCAGCCATACATGCCCATGTAATAACACTACCTCCACCATGTTTCACAGTAAATGTTTTCTAGCAAAGTCTAATCTGGCCTGTTGCCTCTTGATTGCAAGCAGGTTAGATTGTAAAGTGAAGCCTCTGTCTTTTGATTGTAGACTTTGACAATTGATGACTTGATATTGTTAATGGGGTTTTCTTCCACGGTCTTCCAGGCTTTTTGGTGTTGCTGAGCTCACCAGTTCCTTCTTTTAAAGAATGCACCAAATGCTTGATTTGACCACTGATGATTTGATTGCTATCTCTCTCTGATAGGTAAGTTTTGTTTTTCGACCCTTCACTTGCATCAATGCCTCTTTGGATTGCTTGATTCCATTGTAAATTAAAGCGTGACTCTGTTGTCACAAGCTAATTATGTCGGTAGTGTAAGGCCTCCAGTCCAGCTCTGTATAACAAATTCATTAACTTAACAGTGAAATAAGATTATAACGACAACACTTTGCGTATTAAATACAACACGACTGATTATTCTCTTTTAGAAAACTGAACTGAACAGTATAGATCTGTTTATTTTTATTTCACAGAAATCATCATGTCTTCTCTGAAGGCTTAAAATGACCTGAGGTTTCCACACTGCAGCTGCAGTGCATGAAGTCATATTGCTCTCATCTTTTTTGGTCTCAGATAGTCGAAGTTTGTGGTGAGCGTGTATCTGTCGGTATCTTTAGCACAGATACGAGTATCAGAGTGACAGATAACATCAGATAAAGTCAGCATAAAGCCAGTGCCAGCCAGGACACCCACTCACACAGAGAGCTTCATGACTGCAGAGCAGGTAGATACAGGTAAGGGCTTTCAGAGATTTACACTGAAGGACAAATACTAACCTAAAAACAAAGCAGTGAAAAAAGTTTGTCTTAAAAAAAGAACTTGTGAGAAAGAGAAAAAGGCAGCAGGTAAAGATACAAATAACTAAAGCTCCATGAAATGAACTGCACAAATTCTATGATTATAAATGAAGCATTTCTTAATTATCTGGCTGCTGTCTGATACTTGAACCTTATGAAAAGTAACTAACTAGCTAAATAAATAAAACCAATGAATAAATAAATAAATTTATTTATTTAAATTATTATATTTTTATATTATATATATATATATATATTATGATATTAAATTTATATTATTTAAAAATATATTTAAAATATATTCTTTTTACAGATTCTACACAATCAGATCATTAAAAAAAAAGAAAGATAAGTTTAAAAGTTAGGTAATATTAGGAAATTATTAATAACAATAAAAGTAATATTAATGAAAAAAGAGTATAAATATATATATATATATATATATATATATATATATATATATATATATATATATATATATATATATATATATATATAGTAATGAAATAATAATGAAAAAATTAGAAACATCCACAGAAAATTCTAAGACACTGCACTATTAAAAAAATAGGGCCAGGGCTTTAAGGTAGTTACCAGTCTTCTAAAAGTAAGTTAACTTAACAGAAATCTGGATTAGTCTGTATCTGTTCCTGTAAGTTTAGTTAACTGACAAATTTATTTATCCCAAACACTTCTTATTATTTTCAGTGTATGCTCACACTAACAACGATGAAAATGCTGTTTTTGAACCTAAAGGTCGACTGAAACTTCATCATCAGGATGCATTCCAGCATCACAGCTGAACTGTGTTTACATGATATGCCTTTCTTACTGTATCCTGTGCAGTTTGTCTGATCACTCATTTCACAAAATTAATGCAGAACAGGAACTACATGGCATTGTGAGAAAAAATGAGAGGTTAAAAATATTGGTTTAAAGAGTTTATGTTAACTAAATTATGTTATCTAAATTTGAAGATTATTAAATTTTTTAACAGTATTTGTTTATTTCCCTTATGCTCACATTATTGTGTTATAGTGTATGTAATTATCCTGTTCACTTTTGTTAAGAATGAGGGTTTTGCTCGCTGTCACCGCTCTTGTGGTTGTGGCCAGTGCAGCCAATGTCTCTGTGGAAGATCTGGAGTTTGATGTCTGGAAACAAACGTTTGGTGAGAAATTTACATCAGATCTGCTTTTTTTTTACATGATTAAATCATTCTCTACATGCTGAAATGGTTCTTCATACTGATGTAGAATGTGTTTTATATGGTTCTATAAAGCACCAGAAAGGGTTCTGAACATGTGATGATGTCAAGCTTGTTACAAAGAATAATGTTTGCTATATAGAACTTTTTTCAAAAGGGTTCTATATAGCACTGTCCACTGCACACTCTCTGTCAATCTGAAGAACCCTTTCACCATGCAGAGAAACTTTTAATCAAGCAAACGCTTGTTTGGATGTACATGGTTCACTAAAGTTGTTACTAAATTCCTCTGCACAAGTACTGTCAACAGGTTATTTGTAGTTTTTATATATTCTAAAAGCTATTTATTATATTTCTGTCTTTGACTAAAACTCATCTTTCATAAAACCAAACAAAAACTGTAGGCTAAGCAAAAAAAGCTGAACCTAAAACAAAACATTCTGTGAGCATTTTGTGCCCTGATAAACGCTGTTAGAGCTCTGCAGGGCTCGGCCAAATATCAGCTATATTTTTTCACTTACAGCATCGAGCTCAGGTTGGATTTAAGCTACTGTACTTGCTTTTATCAATTCAAATGATTATTTTTTTCCAGTGGATTAGGTTGGCCTGAATTTAGTACCATGCTATCTCTCTCTCTCTCTCTCTCTCTCTCTCTCTCTCTCTCTCTCTCTCACACACACACACCCACACTTCTGCTCTTCCTACTTTCTCACACACCTTCTCTGACTTTTTTTTTTATTGCGCCACTTTCTCTCACTTTCTCTCTCACTCTCTCTGTCGCCATCTGTCTTTGTTTCTTTCTTTCTATCTTTCTATCATGCTGCACTCTCTGTCTCTCTCCCTCTCTTTCTCTCTCTCTGCCTCTCTCTCTCACACACACACACACACACACACACACACACACAGCTCACACACACACTTCTGCTCTTCCTCTTTCTCACACACCTTCTCTGACTTTATCTTTTTATTGCGCCACTTTACTCACTTTCTCTGTCACTCTCTCAGTGATGGACTTGGGATGATGCAGTTTTGTTTGCCTCCTATAATGTGTATGGCAACTACAGTATAAGTCTCTGTTCATGCTTCGGCCAGCGTCCAACATGGCAGCATGCAAACACTCTACTGCTCAAAGAAGTTCCTCAAAGTGCTCCTCCCACCAACCAACAATATCCTCATTTGAAGTCAGTGTTTCTCCACCCTTGCCAAATACAGCTTAGGCGCAGCCACCCCGACTGCTCCTGAGTTGCCGGACAGTTGCCCAGAACCTCTCTGAGGCCGTACGAAAGTCTTTTTCCATGGCCTCACCAGACTCCTCCCATGCCCTGGATTTTGCTTCTGCCACCATTGCAGCTGCCACCTTTTTTGCCTGTCGGTACCTATCTGCTGAATCGGGAGTCCTTCGGGCCAACCAGTCCCCGATGGCCTCTTTCTTCAGCTTGACAGCCTCCCTCACCACCGGTGTCCAACAGGAGGTTCTTGGGTTACCGCCCCGACAGGCACCCATAAGCTTTTGGCCACAGCTACGCCTGGCAGCTTCCACAATGAAGATTTTGAACAGGGTCCATTCAGACTCCATGTCCCCTATCTCCTCTGGGACATGAGAAAAGCTCTCCCGGAGGTGGGACTTGAAATCAATCCGAATAGGGGCCTCCGACAGTCGTTTCCAGCACACCCTCCTCACTATTTGCTATTCGCACCGGGTCTGACATCAGTCTTCCCTGCCATCTGATCCAACCCACCACCAGATGGTGATCAGTGGACAGCTCAGCACCTCTCTTCACCCGAGTGTCCAGAACATGGTCCCAAGTCAGATGAAATAACGACAAAGTCGATCATTGACCTTTGACCCAAAGAGCTCTGCTACCATGTACACGTATGAACATCCTTGTGTTCAAATTTGGTGTTTGTCCAATAGCAAGTCCAATAACAATGCACCATTCAGGTTTAGATTAGGCTGTTCTTCCCAATCACACCTCTCCAGGTCTCCCAGTCATTGCCAATGTGAGCACTGAAGTCTCCCAGTAAGACTATGGAGTCTGTAGGCAGGACACTTTCCAGAACCCCAGCCACTTGCTCCAAGAAGGCCAAATACTCTGACCTCTGAACTATGAGATTGGTTAAAAGTCATGTTGCTTATATTGCTACACGCAAGCAAAAACTACTGTGTTTCAATTTGGCATCACTATGGCAGTTGTATCACTAGTTTGTAAGCCTTTTTCAATGATTACCAGAAGAGTATCACAAGAGGTTAAAACCACTTGAAAGTCACCAAAGTATGTGATGATAGTATCAACTGTACACTATATGGACAAAGCATTGGGATAACCCTCCTAATTAATGAGCTCAGGAGTTTCAGCCACACCCATTGCTATCAGGTGGATCAAATTAAGCACATAGCCTTGCAGTCTCCATAGACAAACAGTAGCAGTAGAATGGGCCTCACTGAAGAGCTCAGTGACTTTAAACATGGCACTGTCATAGGATGCCACCTCTGCCACAAATTAGTGAAATTTCTGTCCTGCTAGATCTGCCCCTGTCAACTGTAATTACTGTTATTAAGAAATAGAATCACCTATTAGCAAAAACAGAATTATATGTGTGTAATGAGAACAGTTTGGCGAAGGCCCTTTTCTGTTCCAGCATGACTGAGGCCCTCACAGAGCCCTGACCTCAACCCCATCAAACACGTGTAGGATGAATTAGAGTGGAGATTATGAGCCAGACCCTCTCGTCCAGCATCAGTGTCTGACCACACAAATGCTCTTCTGGATGAATGGACAAACATTCCCCCAGACACAATCCAAAATCTTGCAGAAAGCTTCCCACTAGAATGGAAGTTGTTATAGCTGGAAAGGGGGACCAACTCCATATTACATTTACATTTACAGCATTTAGCAGACGCTCTTATCCAACAAAAAGTGCTTTGTCTATCTAGAGAAAGTATCTTTGCTAGTTATCAGTAGGTTAGATAAAAAGACAGTCGTGAGCTCAGATACTGCTAGAAACAAAAAGTCACTGTAGATACCCAGATAAAAGGAACAGAGTTGAACGCAGAACTCTGTGCCATACAATGCAATACAATATAGTAAACTACAATACACAGTGGAATACAATAAAATATAATATAAATAATATAATATTAATGCCAATGGATTTAGAGTGAGATTCATAAAAGCTCCTATAGGCTATAGGTGTAATGTGTAGTTGTCCCAATACTTTTGTCCATATACTCTAGCTCTATCAAGTAACCCAGTCTCTTTGACTTGTTAAAGACCTCATAGTTCAGAGAATCCAGTGATGTCCGAGAAAAATAAAATCATAGGATAAAAACAATCAGCTTTGGAACATTCTTGATTAGAAAAGGATGTGACAGAGGCAGTTTTCAAAAAGTTAATTAATTATTATCATAAATAAAATCTTTTTAGATCCGGATTTACTGATATGGGTTTAAGAGTGTAGCACCAACCATGAAATGATGACATGACTTTAGTGGTCTATTGGCTGAACGGGGTGTAGGCTGAACTTCAGGTGTATTCAAAAGAGATGTACACATTAAACTCGGCTTCCCATAAAAAACATTCTCAAAAATGAGAGTTCTTCAAAGGTTCTTTAGTACAGAAAATTGTTCTATATAGAAGCATGAACGCTCAAAGAACCCTTTGCATTATTAAAGGGTTCTTTACATGATGAAATGATTCTTCAGATTGATGGAGAAGGTGTATATGGTTCTATATAGCACCAAAAGGGTTCTTTTGTCATTGCAGACTTGTAACTATAGGTAACTATAGGCAGAAGAATCCTTTTTGATGCTGTATAGAACCTTTTTCAAAAGGATTTATATAGAATCATCTACAGCACATTATCCATCAATCTGATGAACCTGATACCTTTTCTTTTTTACTCGAAGCTTACACTGTTTCATCATGTGTTCAGGCCCATAAAAAATGTTTCCTCACAGGTAAGAGTTATGGTTCAGTGGAAGAAGAGTCTCAACGTAAGATGATCTGGCTGGACAATCGTAAGCTGATCCTGGAACACAACATGCTGGCTGACCAGGGCATCAAAAGCTACAGACTTGGCATGAACCGCTTTGCAGACATGGTGAGATCTCACATACACAGTTCACTAAATATATTCTTCAGCTCTATTTATTATGTGCTGTTCAGTAAAAATGCTTGACATCTGGGTCATCACAATCCTCTCACCATCTTCTTCTCCAACAGGACAATCAGGAGTACCAGCAGATGTTTAAGGGCTGCCTGGGATCCTTCAACGAGTCTGAGATCGAGAGTGAAACTACATTACTGGAAGAGGGTGCTGCGTGTCCCAGGAAAGTGGACTGGAGGGCTAAGGGCTACGTGACCAGAGTTAAGGACCAAAGTCACTGTGGCTCCTGCTGGGCCTTCAGTGCGGTGAGTTACATCAGGACAGGTAAAAAGGGAAAACCGGATGAAGGGATTAGTTGAAGTAGCAGTGAGTGGTACGACCAAAAATGTTTGACAGTGCAAGTAAACCTACCTTTTGAGCTGGTTGTTATACTGGGATGTCCCTTCAGTTTTTAAATAGACCCATCTTTAAGAACCAAAGTCAATCTGAAATATTTTTTATTCTGCAAGGAAAAGCTAGACCATGAAATTCGATTATTAGTCTCTTACATTGCTTATTATCAATCAGATTGATTGGCTCAGCAGTCTTGAACTGTGGTGTTTGTTTCTGTCATCTCTCTCCCTCAGACGGGCGCACTAGAGGGTCAGATGTTCAAGAAGAAAAGGATGCTGGTACGCTTAAGTGAACAACAGCTGGTGGACTGCTCCCGGAGTTTTGGAAACTTTGGCTGTCAAGGTGGTTTCATGGACAAGGCCTTCAAGTACATCAAGAGCAGTGGAGGCCTGGAGACAGCGTACACTTATCCATACCGGGCCAGGGTGAGGCTACAGTAGATAATGATGCTGATAGTTTAATTAAAAATACATAAATGAATCCTTACACCAAATGTAGTTGATCAGCTAAGACATCTTAATTGTCTTAAGTTTGTTTGAAGATATTAATGTCAACTGTATGACTATTAGCATGGTGCTAAACCCAAATTATTTCCACACATTTTTGCCCATTTTTTAAAAAGTTTAGCAAACAGCTGTGTGATGATTTGGCAAGTAGTCTGCACAGCGCTACTTGGTGGGGTCTTAATAGTTTTTTCTTTACTTTTGACACAGTTCATCTACATTTGGAGTAGGGAAAATTTTGGAAATTAGATTTTTTGAAAGGATCTTCTTGAACTTTAAACCAGAGAGTTAGCAATCCATCATGATTGTTTCCATCTCTCCTCAGGAAGGGCGGTGCAAGTTTAGAAATCAGAGAGCTTGGGCTAAGTGCTCCGGCTATAAAAAGG
Source organism: Pygocentrus nattereri (assembly GCF_015220715.1). Classification (NCBI taxonomy): domain Eukaryota; kingdom Metazoa; phylum Chordata; class Actinopteri; order Characiformes; family Serrasalmidae; genus Pygocentrus; species Pygocentrus nattereri. Next base: position 11,647,339 of record NC_051220.1, read on the forward strand.
TGCCACGCTCAGAACGCTGTCTGAAGAACGCTGTGGCCAGAATCGGACCCATTTCTGTAGCTATAGATGTCTCTCGTCGCAGCTTCCAGTTCTACAAGTCAGGTAATCCTCAGAAAACAGTCCTGCTTGTACTCTCGACCATATTCTGTCTTTGTTGAGGCAAATATGAAGAAATTGACCACTTCTAAAATAGTGATTGTCCCAATCATAAATGTCTCTAGACATTTCTTCCTCTGTCAAAAAAAGGAAGAACACTCCAGAAAAAATGTGCAAGAAATCAGAATCATTAGAGTAAGAAATGGTGGAAAGGTGTCAGAGAGGAGCCTACAATGCCTGGCTTGCGCTATCCTGATCATCTGGAGCTGTTTTTATTTCATTTCGTTTAATTCCTGAAAGTGAAAATGTTTTGGAAGATCAAACTCACAGCTCAGTGTCAAAACTACTATCAGGCAGATTTATACTGAACTAATTAGTTAACTTTTCTAAGCTTAGCGGCTGACAATTACCAGACTAAACAGGACTGTAGAGCGCTCAAAATTGGTATTTAAAACATTATGTATCAAGATAAATATTAATGCACTCGTACATCTGCCATTCTTTATATAGTTTTATTAATGTTTGCTGACAAACCTCACATTAAAGATGATGAGTCCTTCTCAGCACCTAATGTAACAGTGCTCTCTGAATAATTAGCATTCATCTGAAGCTTCTGTTGCTAAAACCTCCTTCTAATTACACATGAAAATCTGCTCCTTTAACATTAAGATGCCTAATATATTTCCTTAAATTAATATAAACATGGTTTCCAGAATCCACTCAAATGATGTGTAGCTGATCTGAATATCAAGCCAGTTTATTTTTGAATAATAAAATGTTTCTCCTCTGTGTGCCTCTAATCTCAATTTACAGGTGTGTATAATGAGCCTGCCTGCAGCAGCACTAAGGTGAATCACGCTGTCCTGGTTGTTGGTTACGGCACTAATAGACGTGGAAAGGCCTACTGGCTGGTCAAGAACAGGTAAACAGCACAAAGACTATTCCTGATCTCATTACTGTCAGGGAAACAGTAGGGAAGGGGTCATCAACATCCAACTCAGGAGCCACATCTACCACATGCATCTTTTCCTGCTTTGTTCTGGCTCCACAGCAGAATTAGATTTGTAGGTAAAAATAAAATAATCATAATTTGCAGTAAAATAAACCTCTTCTGATCGTTCAAACACAGTTTTAAAAATAAATGGTCTTAAATACCGGAGGTAATGTAGAACTGCTAGTTCACCTTTTAACTCAGAAGGCTGGCAGACTGCTGGTCACCATAGCAGCACAGACAACAATCTTTTCTAGCTAGTAGCTAATGAAAAGGCAAAGAGAGAGATTTAAGACGAATGTTGATAATTTTAAGACAGATGAACTTATGGACAAAGAGTCATGATTACTTTCTGTTTAAGCGTTAGCAGGGTTAAACTCAGATGTGCTCCATATAACTACTGTAGAAGTGATGACGAAATGTTATAGTGCTGTACTATACTGCTCAAACACTGAGCTACAACAGCTATATTTCAGATCCTGCACTGTCAGGAAAAACAGCAAGATTAGGAAGTGAAATCAAAATGTCAGAGCATGATCTCAATACTAAGATACAAGTTAGCTAGAAGTGGCATTTTTTGATTGAGCAGTAAAAGGTGGATGAGATCCACAGTATTAGTTCAGAAATTGCCATGAAACTAAAAGAATGATGCTGTTTGGCAGATCGCTAACATAGCTAGCCAGCTAGCTTTAACTTTTGCTACTCATATGAAGCTGGTGTTCCTGCTAATGACCTCATTTAAACTCTCTTCTAGCTTATGGTCGGCTAGCAGACTACAGGTGCTAATTATCTAGCCTTCTAATGTAGCTAGGTACATCTAAACAGTTGTACAAAGACAGAGAGACTACTTGATGCAAGGCCCCTTCAGGGCTACACCACACATACAGCATTTTAGCTCTGTTTAAAGGTAAACCAGTGCTTCCATCCACTTCTTATTCACACTATTTGTCATGATGGTGCACAGAAACTAAGATAGGTCTGTTGTAGCCCAGCTTATGAGCATTATAGTACTTTACTATAGATTTAGTAATCGATTCTGCAGTAATTACATGGAGCGGAAGTTCATTTTACCCTGCTAACGCTTAAAGTAGTAGGACGTAATCACCCCTCCTGGTGAAATAGGCTCATTTGTGTTTATAATCACTCCAGCTGGTTTCCTGATACAAAATATCATATATTCATGAAGCTGTTGTCTCATTCGGCAGGTTCTTTTTCACATTTTCCTGTCGTATCTTAAATGGTGCCTGAAACAGCCTCATTTAAGGTGTAATGTTAAATTTCGAACAAGAAGTTGGCAAGTAAGAAGCGACTTCAGCCTTGCAAAAAAGACAAACGTTAAGAGACGTTTTACAAGAGACTTCTGTGGAACAGTTTCCTGCCGGAGATGTGAGAAAGCAGCTATAGCTGAGCTGAATATTACAGCAGAGCAAAGTATGCCTGCATTTTTCTTTATACTAATGTTATATTATTTAGTCTATATTAGTACTTTAACACATACTGAGACATATTTACAGCCAAGATGGTAAAATGGACATAAAATGTTTTGGCTCCCAAGGTGGATTGATTTCTGTTGAAAGGACAAAATGGCTCTTCTTCACATTTGGGTGGCGACCCCTGCAGAAGGGAAAAGTAGTCAGGAGACAAAGATGAATATCGGAGATTTACTTTGCAGCTGGAGAGTTAACTGGGGTGTTTATAGTGCATGTATGAAGCATAAATAAATGTGCAACATCGTCTGGAAGATTATTGTGCTTTAATAAGGAGGCAAAACGAAATACCCAACACTGACAGTAATTTATTTTGCAGCTGGGGTACTAGGTGGGGTAATAGAGGCTACATCAAGATGTCCAGGAACAAGAGGAACCAGTGTGGTATTGCCTCATATGCCGTCTACCCTCTGGTTTAAAGGTAAAACTTCATTAAAGTTGTCAGTCCTCATCCACACAGATCTACACTGTTGGGTTCAGCGCCAGCTTCCTGTTTCAGATGCTGAAGAAAATTTAATGCAGACGTAGTGTGCCAGTATTTAAGAGTTTGAATGGGCATTAAAAGTCTAGTTACTTGTGCTGTTTTTCACGACACTGTAACTGTGCACAATTGCTCTTTTGCCGCAAAAATGTTTTACAGTTGGTCACATTCCTTTTAACAGTTTGAACTGTGTGTAGAAGAAGTTTTAGTAATTCCAATTGAATGTGAGTTTTGTAGGTCAGTGGTTCTCCTGGAGCTGAGATGGGATCTCTAGAATTAGAACTGAACTGCCTCAATGATCTCTAGCTATAACACAACATTAAGGAGTAGCATGTGAATTAATTCTGTTAAATGTTGTTTTTTCTACAGACTGGAGAGAGACTCAATCTTGAAAACCTCAAGAAGGAAGTTCTGGCAAAAAAAAACAAAAAAACACTTTTATTTTCCTTTTCCTCTGATTCCATTCATTTTTCACTTCTTTCAGAGCAGATTAATCATTAAACCTTCTTAACATACAAATTAATCATAATGTGAAATATTGTTTCTTATTTCTCAAAACATAATAAACTCTCAGCATTCACAAAATTTATGATTGTAATTCATTCCAGCTCCTCACACCAGCACACGTGCACACTCATTATGATCCAACGGCACAATGTTGTTTTGTAAAGTTTATTTCAGTGTAGTTTGTATAGTTTCCATCAGTGGTGGACAGTAACTAAGTAAATGTAATTAGTTTCTGTACTTAAGTAGTTTTTTGTGTATCTGTACTTTACTTAAGTTTTTCCATTTTGGGCGAATTTTTACTTTCACTCCACTACATTTCAAAGTCAAGTATCTGACTTTTTACTCCACTACATTTTGAGAAATCTGTCGTTCCTTTTGGTTTGTGTGTGTATAAAAACATAACATGTCAAAACAAAAGCAGCACAAAGCAAGAACACCAATTTGAGCACAGCGGTCACTTTGTTCTGAGCTTGTTTTGACCTGTTGGTCATACCAACCCAGTACAGCACACGGTCCAACGTCAGTGTTGCAGCGTAAAAACACAAACGTCTACCAAGATGATGGAACTAACCTAACTTTGTGTAAATAGACCACAATATAGAAATATGTCCACATATGCAGTCGTGACTGGCACGTTTCTTTTTTTCTGAATTTATGCAAACACCATTTCATTTTATAGTAAATTAGTTTCGGTTAGTTTACGTTTATCAACAGAGACCAACAGATCAATACAGTAAAGGAAAACTTAATTGTGAACCTGAGTTTAAAGGAAGTTTTTATTCAACTTGTAACTAAATTACAAAGTAACCTTAAACTGAAACTTTGCCTGATGGAAACTGTTTGCCTTCAGTGTTTTGTGTCTCACAAACATATTATTTTAATAGCAGTCAGTGTCAGACTAATTAATGACGTTCTATTAAAAGACTGGTTTACCAAGAGAGACACTGGAGGACTTTCACCTAAAATGAGTTCATGAAGCAAGTCTTGTTATAAAAATGATAACAGGACATCAGAGCCATAATTAATCTTCTAGTACTTTTTTTTTACAAAAGTGGTTTGCTAAATATCAAAGATTTGTGCATAGGACTTCACAACAAACAAAAAACACAGAGGTGAACAGTAAACAAAACAATATTTTGAACAATTAAAATGCTGGACAATACATGAAGAGAAGACATGAAGACATAAGACACATCTTTACAAGTATAGGCTTTAAAGATGTTTAAATGTGATATGTTTTGACCACTAGCACATTTTGTTGCTGCATTCTAAAACATTCACTGCATGTGTCTCTGCTCACTGTAAGCGGTTATGTAAACTTTATTTCAGTGTAAAAGTGAGCCAAATAAGATGATTTCTAGGTTGAATAGTTTTAATATGCAAGTCTACCTATTAGGTCTGTTTGTTAGGAAACCAACAATCTTGTTTAGATCTATCATCTTCACTGGCCTGTAAGCACTAGGCAGCACTATGAATCTGGACTGTTACCAAACTAAGGTGCTGCATGCCAGCTTTTACATGCCATCAGGGCACTTTACAATGTTTGGGTGCAGAGGCACTAAACAATATAAGGGTACTAGAGTATTAGGTGGTTCTGGGAATCTGGGCACTAGGCGTTTGGGGCCCTCTGGGGTATTTGGCTGTGCTACAGAGCCCAATGGCAGCTTGGTGATGCCCTTTAGAGCACTAGACTGCTGCTATAATCAATAAATACTTATTAATTTAATTTACTCTCATAGGGCACAGCAGGCTTACAGTTATTATTTATATTTAATATCATAGATCAAGAGAAAACCAAATTCCTCAAGTTTTGACCCTGAATGTAGTCGATCAACCAAGATATGTTTGGCATCTGAAGTTTGTTTCTTTAGTTTTAGCGCTAGAGTTATAAGGCTATGGTAGCTAATTAGTAAAGGAAGCTTATAATCCACCAATTAGCATAAGAAGCTGCTAGCTGCATGTGCAAATCATCACACAGCTGTGCCTTTTTTTTCCTGGTTTTCCTTCAAAGGCAGGTCATTTTTAAGAGTTTATTCTTTTTACTTTCTGTGCTTAGTGTCTCTGCATCCAAACATTGTATATTGCCCTGGAGGCCGTGTAAAAGCTGCAACCAGCACCTTAGTTTGGTCTTTTTGCCCAGTGGACACTAACAGTCCAGATTGATAGTGCTTCCTAGTGCTTACAGGCCAGTGAATTCTAGTTCTATTTCACCTTGAAAAGATCAAAGAGGATAGATCTAAACAAGCCTGTTGGTTTCCTAACAAACAGACCTAATAAGTAGACTTGCATATTAAAGCTACGCAAACTAGAAATCAGCTTTTCTGGCTCACTTATACACTGAAATAAAGTTTACATAACCGCATGCAGTGAGCAGAGACACATGCGGTGAGTGTGTCAGAATGCAACAACAAAATGTGCTAGAGGTCAAATCTGTTACATTTCAACAGCTTTCAGGTCTGTACTTGTAAAGATGTGTCTCATGTCTTCTTCTTCTTCTTTTTCTTCTTCTTCATGTCTTCTCTTCATGTCTTCCTTTTGTGTTGTTTAATTAATTAGTTAATTGTTTAAAATATTGTTTTGTTTACTGTTCATATTTGTGTTTATTGTTTGTTGTGAAGTCCTATGCACAAAAAAAAGTACAAAAAATTATTTTAATCTTTGATATTTAGCAAACCACATTTTTAAAAGTGAAGTGCTGAGAATATCCATCTAAGATAAGTTTAGCATTAAAAAGCATGATGTGGGTCTTTAATAATTGCTGTATAAAAACTTAAATTGCTTTATTTTAAAGGGAAGCAAGAAGAACAAACTTAAATCTGAAACTGTGTGATCATTGAATCAAGATTGTATTGTACATTATATTGGAAGTTTGTATCTGTAAGTAATAATTGAGTAAAAGGATTCTGGGAACAGAAGGTTCACTCACCTGAGAGTTTTCTTGACAGGTTTCAATTTCAGATGAATGCAAACCGGTGTTATCTGACTCAAATCTGTGTCTCTCTCATAGTCCTGTGAGCATCTAGTCACAGAGAATAATGGTCTTTACAGTAGACCAGTAATACAGTTTGGTCCAGCAAAGAATGCTAATATCATGTTTGTGTAATGGTAGTAAATGGAGGCATAATGAGATTGACAATTGTCCTAGAACAGAGCCTTGTGGTACATCATATTTTATTTAAGAGCAAGCAGAAAATCTGGCAGTTACATTTGTAAACTATAAGCTGCAGTGTTGTAGACAAGACTGTTACATCCGAGTCCCTTAGATCAAGACCAAGAATGAATAAGTCCATTTTTCTCTGCATCATTTTTGAGCTGTGATTTTGAAAACTTTTTGGTAAGCAGATTATCTTATATCTAATCTCCTCAGAAATAGCATGGATTCCAAAATTGATGCTAGGCAGGGCTCACTCTCTCAGTTTGTACATTAAATGGCGGTGGAAAGTTGACAAAAAGATGAATGAGGCATCCAGGGACTGACAGAAGGCCTTTCAAAAATGGCTAACTTACATGTAGTTCCTAAGCCCCCCCCCCTGACATTAGGGGTCCACTGGAACTGGCCCTGGGAAACTACATGTTACTAAGCCATTTTAGAAGGCCTTCTGTCAGCCTCTGGAGGCCACATTCAGCTTTTTGTCATGTTTCCACCTCCATTTAATGGACAAACAGAGCAAACCAGGAGCGAACCCTGCACTGCCTAGTGTTGATTTGGGAATCCATATTTATGAGGAAATTAGATATAAGATAATCCACTTGCAAAAAGGTTTTCAAAATTGAAGCTCAAAAAATGACAGAGATGAATGGACTAGTTGGTTTTTGGCCTTGATCTAGTGGACTAGTGGAGACTTGTAAGCAGTCTTGTCTATAACACTACAGCTTATACTTAATAAATGTAAATGCCCGATATTCTGCTTGTTCTGAAATGAATTATGATGTCCCACAAGGCTCTGTTCTAGGACCATTTTCATTCTCATTATGCCTTTATTTACTATCGTTACGCAGACATGATATTAGCATTCTTTCCTGGACTGAACTGTATTACTGGCCTACTGTACAGGCCACTGTTCATTATGACTGGATGCTCACAGGACTGTGGGAGAAACACACATCTGAATCAGATAACACTGGTTTGGATTCATCTGAAATCGAGCTACTTACCCTTATTATAGATACCTGTAGAGAAAACACTTTAACCTTCTGATCCTAACATCATTCTCCTGAATTATTACTTACAGATGTAAACTTCTAAAAGAATGTACAATGTCATCTTTACTCAATGTTCATGCACAGTTTCAGGTTTAGGTTTTTTCTTCTTGCTTTCCTGTGAACTAAAGCAATTTAATTTTTAATACAGAATTAAAGATCCACAGCACTCAAAATTATACTTATTATTACGAAACTCATCTTAGATGGACTTTCTCAGTATTTCAATTTGAAAAATGTGGTTTGCTAAATATCCAAGATTAAAATAATCTTATGTACACCGTTTTGTAAATAGGACTTCACAAAAAACAATAAACAAAAATGTGCCCAGTAAACAAAACAACATTGTAAACAATTTAAATGCTTGAAAACACAAAAGGAAGACATGAATAGATGACTTGAAGAAGAAGAATACATGAGACACATCTTTACAAGTACAGACCTGAAAGATGTTGAAATGTAACAGATGTGACCACTGGCACATTTTGTTGCTGCATTCTGACACACTCAACGTGATATTTGACACACTCAAATTAGATGTAAGATAATCCACTTGCAAAAAAAATTCAAAAGTCTAGCTCAAAAAATGACACAGAGAAAAGTGGACTTTGGTTTTTGTTCACTGCTCACTGTATGCAGTTATGTGGTGTATTTCAGTGTATAAGTGAGCCAGACAAATTGATTTCTAGTTTGCTTAGCTTTAATATGCAAGTCTACTTATTAGGTCTATTTGTTAGGAAACCAACAGGCTGGTTTAGATCTATCCTCTTTGATCTCCTTTACAAGGTGAACTAGAACTAGAGTTCACTGGCCTGTAAGCACTAGGCAGCACTATGAATCTGGGCTGTTAGTGCCCACTGGGCAAAAAGACCAAACTAAGGCGGTCAGTTCCAGTGGTCCCTTGATGCATGTAGGGCCTATGAGGACATCAGTCTCAGTCCAACCTCAGCATACATCTGGGACATGTTTGATTTTTACTATTTTATCTTCCCGGAGACCAAGATTCTTAAGATAACCTGGCCACCAGGGACCCCTGCTCCTGGATATCATCTTAAACTCAACCTCCCACACACAGATTCTAGCATCTTGCTATTCATTTCCCTTAATTATTACTTACAGATACAAACTTTTCACATAATGTACAATGTCATCTTTATTCACGGTTCACAACACAGTTTCAGATTTAAGTTTGTTCTTCTTGCTTTCCTGTCAACTAAAGCAACTTCAGTTTTTATGCAGCAACTATTAAAGACCCACATCATGCTTTTTAATGCTAAACTCGTCTTAGATGGTCTTTCTCAGCAATTCACTTTTAAAAATGTGGTTTGATAAATATCAAAGATTAAAATAACCTTATGTACTCCTCCCCGTGACCCTGAAGGAGAAGAAAATGTGTGTGTGTGTGTGTGTGTGTGTGTGTGTGTGTGTGTGTGTGTGTGTGTGTGTGTGTTATGTACTTCTTTTGGTGCATAGGACTTCACAACAAACAATAAACACAAATGTGAACAGTAACCAAAACAATATTTTAAACAAATAAAATGCTTGAAAACACAAAAGGAAGACATGAAGAAGAAGAAAAAGAAGAAGAAGAAGAAGACATGAGACACATCTTTACAAGTGCAGGCCTGAAAGATGTTGAAATGTAACAGATGTGACCACTAGCACATTTGTTGCTGCATTCTGACACACTCACCGCATGTGTCTCTGCTCACTGTGACCGTTTCTGTCACATTTCTGAAAAGAAAGGAAAAGAAGAGGAAAATATTAAGCAATCTGCATGCAGGTGCTTATTTTCAAACAATGTTACTTCCACGAATGAATGAAAAAATAAGTGAAAATAAACTAAACACTAGTGCTTATTATAACATTATAATTTTGTAGATTTTTAATGTGTATGAGATGTTTAAACAAGCTATCAAGTAGTTTAGCTAGCTACTGCACTCTGCATATGATTTGCAGTTATAGGAGAAGTGAATTGATATCCTGGGCATCATCATCCATCAGCATTGTCATATACATTGTCCTGAGTCCATCATCATTATATGTGTTGGCTTCATCTTTATGCGCTACTGAGCTGCATGTGATTTGTGGTGATGAAGAGAGGCATGCTTGCTTGTCCCAATTATTGACATCAGTCATCATCATTATGTTTTTTGACCTGTTCATTATTTTCGTTGTCATCATCATGTGTATCCATCATCTTTATTTTCATCACCTTGGTTGTCCTGAGTTCGTCAATGTGTTGACCTAATTCTATAATGATGACAATGATGATGTGTGTTGTTCTTCATCGTTATTACCATCATCATGTGTTTTGTTGAGTCCATTGTCATCATACCAATTGTGTTGGCCCCGTGTCCATCATCATCATCATGATCATCATCATCATGATCATCATTGTCATCATCATCATCATCATCATGTGTTGTTCTTTGTCATCGTATCAGTATCATGTGTTTTGATAAGTACATTATTATCATCATCAACATCATCAGTATGTGTGCTGTTCTTTGTCATCATTATCATCATGTGTTTTGATGAGTCCATCATCATCATCATCATCATCATCAACATCATCATCATTGTGTTTTGATGAGTTCATCATCATCATCATATGTTTTGATGAGTCCATCATCATCATCAACATGTGTGTTGTTCTTCATCCTTATCATCATCATGTCTTTTGAAGAGCCCAAACACCCCTCACACGAATTGTTCTCTCTTTTGCCATCTAGAAGAAGGTACCGCAGCATTCAGGCCCTCACAGCCAGACTGGGCAACAGCTTCTTTCCACAAGCCATCAGATTCCTCAGCTCCCACGGACGCTCACATACACACATATATACATAACACCCATATGGACCCACACACCCACATACATAACAATATGGGACTAACTCACTCCCCACTTCTTGCAGTTCCAAATTATGGAACACTGTATAGATATAGTTACTGCATTTCACTGAAACATTTTAACAATGTTAGCTGCTAGAATTACTGTATCAACATACTGTATACTATATAGTGCAGCTCTGGTTGCTACCTCAGTGACTGCTATGGTCATATATGCAAGGCTATCTGCTAAGCTGCTGTCATAGTATGTTACATCCTCCTTTGCACATACTCTCAGTACCGTGTACTGCCTGTGTTCTGTTTTGTATTTCATTTTTCATATTTATTTACTGTACTGTATTGTCTGCACTATGTATATTGTGTTGTTCTGCACTTGTGTTCATGCATTGGTCCTGAAGGAATGTTGATTCATTTCACTCTGTACTTGTATATAGCTGGAATGACAATAAAGCCTGGCTTGACTTCACTTGAGTTATGACAGTGGATGATGTGCACCTTCCTGAAATTCAAGCCCCCAGAGAAGACCAGTGAGGCTGTGTATAGAGCTGCCCACCACTCTGGGCAGGTGTGCTCACTGCCCCTAGTGTTGGTCTGCACTAGTGTGTATGTGGTGTTTCACTGCATGGGTGGGTTAAATGCAGAGGTGAAATTTCCCCATTGTGGGACTAATAAGGGTCACTTTATCTTAATCTTAATCTTTCCTGTTTGCCATTTTTGTGTATTTGACCCTATTTCTGGGTTTTCTGACTTTGCCTTTATGTCTTTGCCTTTTTAGATTTGGTTTCTTTTGTTATGTTTGTCCTTTTCGCTCTTTTAGATTTGACCTATGCTACACTATGACCAACTACAATTCTTGTCAAACCCTTTTGAAGTAAAGCTTCATCTCTTGTGTTTTACTGTGAGTGTCTGACTGATTCTGTCACATATCAACACCACAGTGTTTTGATCCAGGACTGAAAAACCTAGTCCTTTACAATTCCCTGTTCAGGCACGTCTTTATTGTGCCCTGCGCTGGTGCAGGGGACTGTGAGCTGGTTTGGCTGCTGCGCACCTGGAACGTGAACTGAACAGGCATAGGTTCAAACCCCACTCTTGCTCACCTCATGTCTTGGCAGTGTGGGGCTTGCCCATACCAAGTGCTCTGAGCAAGTGTGCTGTCTGCCCCTCTAGTGTGTATGTGGTGTTTCACTGCGGAGATGAAACTCACCCATTGTGGGACTAATAAGGGTCACTTACATTATTTACTTACTTACTATTTAGCCCTGCCCACTGAGACAGACGTTATAAAGAATGGTTCAACCCGTTTAGTTAATTTAGATTTATTTGTGTAGCTTCATTTCATTTGAAAAAAATCTCTCATCTTTGACCGTTGTTGAGCAAGGGTGCTGGTTTGACACCTACTGTTTGCACAATTTATAAGATGATCTGGGTAAAGGTGTTGGCTAAGTTTGTGGTGAGCCGAGCAGTTTGATAATATCTTTAGCACATAGACTGACCACGGAGTGAAAGATAAAACCAAAATAACACCCAGCTGAAGGCAGTAAACGGGGCAACACTTACAGAGAGCTTCAAGGCAGTGGATTACACTGAGGTAAGAGCTCAAATACAAACAAAGATCTATACTAAAGTTAAAAACAATGACACTGACTAAGAAGTGTAAAATTAAAGTGGATGATGCCGAGTAACTTTAATTGTAATGGTGGAGTTCATTTACTAATTGGGCAAAATAGAATGAAAATTGGCTCAATTTGGGACTCAGCATTAGTAGATTAGCACGTGGTCAGGGTTGGGTTTTGGTTTGGGGTTATGATTAGAGTTAGGATTAATGTCAGTGTGAGGGTTAGGTTTTGGGTAAGGTTGGGTAAGGTTAAGTTTTGCTTATTGGAACTAACATATTAAGTCTACTTCATGTAACATGTCAACAATTCCTTTTAACGAAAGTAATGTATCAACAGAACGTCTTTAAGATCTTTACCTCAATGTGTTCCGATGCTTCACTACTGCTACTTCACTGATGTTGATGTGTTACTGATGTTCTGTTAAATGTTTATTAATCATCTACAAATGACCACTCTGAATAAAGTGTTTCATGACATAATGATTTAAAACATGAGTAAATTGAAAAGCGTGGAGATGAGATGGGGTGTATGGAGTCAATACAACTTAATAATACATCATTTCAATGGATTATGGTACAATAATGTTCTCTAATTAAAGGTACTGGGGAGGGTCCCTTGAGGGCTCCAGTACAGTGACAGTTTAGTACCCTTTTTTCTGATAGTTCTAATTTAATTGCAGTGATGCAATTTCTCTCTGTTTACTGTAATTCTAGAAAGTCACCGCCATTCACTATTTACTTAATATCACCATAGAGATTTCTTCTCTGCAGAATTATATATATATATATATATATATTATATAATGAATGTAATTGTTGTTTGCTTAACCATTTCCAAAACTCTCATTTATTAACTGCAGGTTTCTAATAATTTTGTTAAATCAGGTGTGATTTTGATGTAATTTAACAAATCTGGAGGCATCCAGGGGAAACTATCTCACAATACATCCAGTTCTTTTATTCTTGATTTGAAAATTGATTTTTTTTTTTATCACAAACACACACACACACACTCATCTATATGGATATGGATGAGTTGACTGAATTGATTCAAAGTCAAAGCTGAAAACACATTTGGGACTTTGAACTGATCCGAACTTTAGACCACAATCCTGTACTTTAAGGTACAGTGACTCTGTACCTTAATTATGTTCAGTGAGGACAGAGAGAGGAATAAGCCATGTCTAGATGGGAGGGATAGGAACGAACCAGACTAGAGTGGGTAGGATCAGAGGAAATCTCTGTGACATATTCCCCATACAACGCTTAAAGTACTGCAACCACAGCAAGAGCTGGGGGGTGGCAGATTGCCCGAGCCTCAGGGACGTCAATCTCTTTGGGCTCAGGCACATCTTGTTTGGCTTGTGGAAGCTCAGCCACCTCAAAGGACGTGCTCTCCTCATCATCCTCCTCGGGATAGACACAACAGCCGCAGTAACCCTTCTCAGTGTTGTCATACTCCACTGCCCAATGCCGCTCTTTTGGGCACCACTCACACCAACCTAACTCAGACGGTGCCAGGTGCTACCTCTCCTCTGATGGGATCAATTTGCTGGCTCTGGCTTCTTCTATTATTTGTTTTCTTTGCTCTTGGCACTTTTGTTTTTGTAAACGAAACAAAAAAAACCTACATTAATAGCACTCATATTGGAGGCATGCTGTGGCGTGCCTCTGAGCCTCACTCGGCTCCCAGTCACAGGACTCAGAGACACACACAAACACCAGCCCAAGTGAACTGACGTGCTTTATTTACATGCGTCTAAATGTTAAAAAAACTCAACTCCGCGACAGCTTACTTGGCGTCAGCCTGAAAAGAGTCCTCTTCTTTTTTCTCCTTCTCACTCTCTCTGTTCTCCAGAGAGAGCTTGTTTTTAAAGGCAGCTGTGATCCTCTCTTCATTAGCCACAGCTGCACTAAATCAGGGGAAAGGAGCAGAACGCATCTGTGTGGGCTAGTGGTCACAGTGGCTGTAACTGGCATTTTTAGTGATTAAAATGGGCATTTTAGTAATTACAGCTGCAAGTGTTTTTGGATACTTCTCTACAAGCTTTGCACATCTGGATTTGGGCAGTTTATGCCATTCTTCATGGCAGGTCTTCTTAAGGCCATCTTCAGGTCTCTGTATAGGTGTTCAATGGGGTTTAAACCTGGGCTTTGGTTTTGCCACTCAAGAACATTCAGAGACTTGCCCCAAGGCCAATTTAGTGTTGTTTTAGCTGTATGCTTTGGGTCATTGTCATGTTGAAAGACAAACTGTTACCCCAGTCTAAGTTTGCATGCTCTCTGAAGGAGAGAAGCACCAACATAGCATGATGCTATAACCATGATGTTTCAACCTAGGGATGGCATCAGCCAGGTGTCTGCTGCCAGACAGAGTGCTTGCTGTTCTGCCCAAAGAGTTCAGTTTTTGTCTCACCAAACTTCTTGAATGTTTTTCTTCACCTTGCTCCAACTTTATAAAGCATGTCATATCATATGACATGTCATGTCATACAGGACAGATTTATGAAGTGCTGAAGAGAGGGTTGTCTAAACCAGGGGCGATTTTAGGATCTGGTCTTTAGGGGTGCCCAGCCCCCAGTGCTCACAGAGGCACATTTTTTCTCACCAATTGAGGCGAACTAGTACATTTATAAATTTTGGAGCCGTATTAGTTTTGCTTTGAGTTGTGTTTTCCCCTACAACATTCAATCTTGACTTCATTTCAAAAGACTGTGGCTTCACAGGGATAACAGAGAGCCTGAGACAAATATTGAAGATAACTCAACATTTATTTTGGGAGTAAAGAAAAACAAATGCTAGAAAAAAAATAAAATGGTCACTAAAATAATGCATCCTTGAGCAAAAAAAAACAACAACAAAAAAACCCACACTTTGTAATCACCCAAGGCTAATAATATCAATAATGCCTTAATAAATAAATAAATAAATAAATAAAACACACAAATAAATAAAATAAATAAATATGGTCTCTTCCTGTGTGGATTAGGAAGGGCCCTAAACAGAACAAGGACAGGGGGGTCTCTAGTGGTCAGAAGGACAAACTGAAGATTTTAACACCTAATGGGGGAATAAAGATCCATCCACTTACATCCCATTCACTTCACACAAAAACAAAAAAGGTAACAACTACTAATTAAGCAACTTATTTTGGAAGAACTAAGCGGTGTCGCCTCACTTTAAGGTTGGCAAATCTGTCAATAACAATTTCAGGACTTATGCTGTCAAGAAGTTCTTTTTCAATTGACATCACAGCCAAATGATGGAGTCTATTTTGCCCCATGGTCCTCCTCAGCCAGGTATGTAGGCGGCGCAATGCACTGAAGGACCTCTCACAGCTACAGCTGCTAACAGGGATAGTAAGAGCAGCCTGAACAGTAGCTTTCAGAGTAGGGAACATGTCAGCATCAAGTTGCTTGTATACGGCCAGCATGTCCTCAACATCACCTCCAGTCTCGTTCTTGCGCTTAAAAAAGTTGCTGGCCACCATCACCTCCGCTGGCTTAAGGTCAATGTTATAGTGCAATGCCAGTGCTGACAGGAGAGGCACAGACAAGAACTGCTCAGATTTTGGAGAGCATGCCTGAATCCCACAGAGAAGCTCCTCACTTACATCAGAAAACCTCTTTTCCAGTTCTGCTAGCATTCTGTCTAAACAAGGAAACAGTAGCCTCTGTTTGAGGTCATCTGCATTGGAAGAACTAGTTGCCTCACTGCCTGCCCCAGCCCCACAATTAGACTCCACCACATAGTCCACCATTCTCTTAGTTTTACGTCTCTGCTTAGACGATTCATCAGAGACGACCAGTTTGTTAGCATCACAAATTGCCAATGCTCTGGCATGCAGCTCACCAGCAGTGGAGTCACTGCGCTTCTCCTTAAGGGAGTCGGTGACTGCGTTTTTGTACTCCATGGCTCTGGCAAGGTCGATGTTCTCCTTCTGCAGATACAAGTGCAAACCTGCACATAATGACAGGAGAGTGTGGAACATGACAAGCAAGTACACAGAGGAGAATTTGCAGAGTTTCACTCTCAGTCCCACAGCCAAAGGTGTATTAATACCAAGGAGGCATTCAATGATGGCAGGGAAGTTGTCAAGAACACAATTTACTGAACGGAGTTGGCATGCCCAACGTGTGCTTGACAACTGGACAAGTTCAGTTTGCTGTAACCCTAGTCTTGTTTGTGTCTCTACAAACTTGTGGTGGTTCACCAGTGATGAACTGAAAAATGAGTAGACACTTTCCAATATTTCAAAAAACTCTCTGGCCTCAGAAATTGCCCTGCATGTGTGACATAAAACAAGGTTCAATTCGTGGGCATAACAATGTACATACACTGCTTCGGGGTGTTTCTTTCTGAAATGGGCCTGGACACCGCCCACAGCCCCACTCATCACTGCTGCACCATCGTACGTTTGAGCCACACATTTGAGATCTCCAATGCCATTTAGAGCTAACTGTTGCTCAATGGTGTTGGCAATTGACTCAGCATCAAAGCCCATCAACTCTGTTAGGGCTAGAAATCTTTCTTTAATCATTCTGCCTGTGACATACCTCACACAGAGTGATAGCTGTTCCCTTTTTCCATCCCTGGCTTCATCAGCCATAATGGCAAACATCTGCGCTTCCCTCATCTCCTTCACAATAGTTGCAGTGACCTCCTCTGCACAACACTGTACCATTTCATTCTGACTGCAACTTGAAAGATATGTGGTGTTCAGTGGAGGAGTGTAACTTTTGAGAAATGGGTCAAATTTCTGCACCAGTTTGAAGCATTCTGCAAACATTCCTTTATCGTGGCTTTCACAAGACTCATCGTGACCCCTGAATGGAATTCCCTGTTTCCCCAACAGGGAGGTTACTGCTACAATGCGTTTTAAGTACTCCCTTCTCTCTTGCACTTCAGTGGAAGTAGCACTCTCAATTTGTTGTACGACACTACCCTTCAAAAGACTTGCTTTGTAGCTCTGCCAACGAATGACACTATCTTTATGGGACTGTGAGGATTCATGCTTGTGGTAGAAGCTGAGTGCCTTCCTCCAATTTTTCACACCACCACTAACAAATACGTCCTGTTTTAAATTTCGCCCAAACACCCTGCATGCATAGCAGAATGCAGCATCCCTTTTACAGGAGTATTCAAGCCAATTAAAGCTTTGAAACCAGTTGAACTGGAAGGCCCTTTTTTGTGTGCGAAACACACTTTGTGGGTATTGGGCTAGCTTTACTTGTTTAGGACCTGTGTTTCTGTCACCTAAATCTAAAGCTGTCTCTGTCGAAACTGATGCTGATGCTGCTGCCTGTTCTTGTTCTGCTTCTCCACTGAACTCCCTGTCACCTTCACCAATATGCTCCTCCTCCTCTGTTTCTGTAGCAACATGATTCAGAAAAAATAAATAAAAATAAAATTATATATATATATATATGGGTCAATGACGTTTTAGTAATAGCAGTCAGGGTGGTGCAACCACAGCTAATACCACCACTGTATGCATTAAATGAGCGAGTTGATTATCAGCACATTATCAGTACATTCATTGACCCATATATATATATATATATATATATATATATATATATATATATATATATATATATATATATATATATAAGACATAACAAAGCTATTAATTTACAATATTAACAGTATTTGGATGAAATAATATACAACAGTGGCCTGTTTTTATTCTTCTTACCCGCTACTTGTATATGTTCCTCCCTTTCACAGTCCTCACTCTCTCTATCCTTCTTCCTTTCTCCTAAAAACATTTTATTGTAAGCCTACTAGCAGTCTTCAAATATTAACACATTTCTTAATGTAGCTGTGTTAATAGACAAACAATTATATAACCCTATAATTGATGGGAGAAGCTATTTCAAATAAGCCACTACCATTCCTTACCAGGTCTCTCTGCTCATCTTTTTCTCCATTAAATTCCATCTTAAAATTCAATGAAAGAGGATAGCTACTGCAAGCCACATTAAGGGACTATTCTATTGACTGTTATAAACTGACAAAACTATTTCAGTCTTTTTCTCTCTCACCTGAAGTTGAGCGTTCACCTTTGTTCTTAAAAAAAGAACGTATGTCCATCTATGGAAAGACAGACAATCGGTCAGATTTTCCCAATGTTCCATTAACTAAATGCAACTGACTTGGCCAACTACAGCTCTCCAAATGCACGGTCTAACGTTGGGGAAGTTCACTCGGCTGCACTCTTTACCCATATTTCATTCACAAGGTTTCAAAGTAGGCTAAATGCCCTCCAGCATTAGCCAGCTAACTTTAACTAAGCTACGAAAAGCTGCTGCATCAAGGCATTGCCACACACACATTCGCTTATAACCGGACCAATATAGGATTGAGTTATCAGTGAACCACAACGCCATGATGTATTATAATCAGTCGACACACGTCTACTGAACACTGCAAAAAATCCATTGGCAAAAAAATAGACAAAATATATGTAAATTAAGACGTAAATGCTTATATTAAGCAAACTAATCTGCCAATGGGGTAAGATTTTTTTTCTTATTAAGATTTCTTAAAATAAGCAATCACAAAGTCCCAAAATGAGTGAAGTGAATCTTAAATCAAGTACAAATCATTGTGTTTTTAGCATGTAAACTGAAAAATTTAATTAACTTGAACGGTTAGTTTTTTTGTGCTTGTTTTGAGTTCAAATGACTTAAAATAGGGTAAAAATTCTAAGTAAGACTGATTAAGTTCATTATACTTAAAATAAGCAAAATAATCCTAAAACTTGCAATGCCTAGTAAGTCAAAAATTCTTATCAGAGAAAAAAAGATTTATTGCCTTAAAATGACTTAATTTTACTTGTTAAGATTTTTTTTTTGCAGTGAAGAAACAGACCTTCTCACCCCAGCTCAGGTGCTGGCTGCCTCGCAGATCCAGAAATGTAGAATGTGAACAGCTAGCTTACGACCAGAACAAAATGCCAAGCTGTAGACAATTCTAGCAGCAAGCAGTCGCGTGAATGTGCCAACCAATCAGAAGAGATATAGTTGATAAGTGGACTGGTCACAAGCCTCGTTTTGAAGCAGGGTTGCCAGATTGGCCAGTCGAACCAAAGTATTGCGCAGGTGCAGAGCAAGTTTTTTGCATAATATAATATTTAAAAAATGTGTTGAGCCAGGGGGTGCTGAGCAACCTCACGGTGGTGCTCTAGCACCACTAAAAATACCCTAGCCTCGCCCCTGGTTCAAAGAAAACCAAACACCCCACACAAAGTAATTACCAAGAAATAATCTCTAATCCAGTGCTACAAATTCACAATCTCTAAATGAAAATAATAATACAAAACATAATAATCAATATTCTTGGGGTAGTTGGGGTAGTTGTAGATGACCAGCTCTCTTTCACGGCTCATGTTGCTAACCTGACTCGGTCATGCAGATTTCTCCTTTACAACATCCGGAGAATTCGACCTTTTCTCTCTAGAGAGGCCACACAGGTACTCGTTCAGTCTTTAGTCATTTCTAGACTAGATTACTGTAACTCCCTTCTGGCTGGTCTTCCAATGCGCACCATCAGGCCACTGCAACTGATCCAGAATGCTGCAGCTCGACTTGTCTTCAACCTTCCTAAATTCAGCCATGTCACTCCACTGCTGCGTTCCCTTCACTGGCTTCCTGTAGCAGCTCGCATCAGATATAAAACCCTGATGTTGGCCTACAAAGCCAAAAATGGTCCAGCTCCTTCCTAATTGAGATCAATGGTGAAAGCTAGATCCGTACCCAGAGACCTTCGTGCTTCAAGTACGGCTCGACTTGACCCACCATCTTGCAGATCACAAGGAAAACATGCCTCCAGACTGTTCTCTGTCCTGGCACCAAGGTGGTGGAATGAACTTCCCTTAAGTGTCCGAACAGCAGAATCACTTGCTGTCTTTAAACGACGTCTGAAGACCCATCTCTTTACACTACACTTATCTAATCACTAACACTGTCTATTAAAGATCTTCACCTCTTTTATTGTTCACTGTATTACAAACTTTTTTTTTCAGCAGGTTTAGTGTTGTGTAGACTCTGTGTTGAGTTGTAGGTATTTTTCTACTTGTTGTATTTGTTTTAGGTCTCAATGCATAGATAACTTCAGGTAGCAATTTAGAGCAAAACTCTTTAAAATTATGTCGACCTTTATTAACATGAGATATTCTGAAGTAATGACAAGCACTTTTGTAAGTCGCTCTGGATAAGAGTGTCTGCTAAATGCCATAAATGTAAATGTAAATGTAAATATACAAAACTCCAATTTCGGCTGAGTGTAACTATAAATAGATCGACAATGCCACCAGGGCATAGAAAGAACCACAGCACATTCACAAAAGACACTAATTCCACCACATTCACTTGTACATATATAAAACACACACTCTTGCTACTATTTGGCAGTGAAGTATAAGTATTAAGTAGTATAAAAAGTAAGTTTTATACTAGTATTAAATAGTATAAAAAGTATCCAAACGTTTAATCTGGCGGATCAGTGCTAATCAATTATTTCAGAAGACATTTAAAACAAAACAGTGGGAAAAACAGTGGCCTGCAGTTCACCAGGCCTTGGTCCTCTGAGTAATATCCACTCTGCCTTATACCGGAGCTGAAGTAACGTACTAATGGCTTGCTTCTGCTTCCCAAGCTCAAACAATGCAGTCACTGTTGCTCCACGTGGCATAGAGTTGGCTGGAAACCCTCTCTCTCGTCTGGCTGGAACCACACGTTAAACCAATGCTGTAGTGCTAGGGCTGTACCCTCAATTCCTCCAGCAGCAGCGTGCACTCCAAACATACATGCTCCCCGTATACCCAAACAGAAGTGGAGTAACAATTAATTACCGGGACTTTTATTGAGCTCACCTGGCGTCCTGTGATGCCTCAGAGTAACAAGAGCACTAAAAATAAATTGATATAACTATGGGGAATGTAATTATTAACTTGTTACCCAAAATAATAAGAAAAATATATATATTTATATGCACACACACACACACGTCTAAAAATATAAATCAAAACGAAAGTGTAAGAATTTTAAATTAATCTATGGCTTGCACCCACCTCTCAATTCCAGCAGAGGGCAGCCTAAGCTCCTTACTGGCAGCCCTACCACATTAGTAACAGTCTCTCAGAATGAATGCATCTCTGATCATTACTTCATTATGCATGGAAACATTTTGGATTAAAATGTTTGCGTACCATCCCACTTTGACTACAAGTAAACTATCACTGCCTACTTTATAGATGCTCTTATAAATAGCTCACCAGATTCATCAAACATCCCTGCCCTGTTGGGCTTCGATGATCTTGAAAGAAATACTGAAATTCTGCGATCCACACTTCAGTCATCTCTGGATAATGTGGCACCGATTAAGATGAAAAAAGTTAGAAGAAAAAAGCACCATAGTACACTAAAACAAAAGGCTTGTAGTCTGGAATGTAAATGGCATATATCAAATTAGACTGTGTCTGATTAGAATGGGAAAACAGCATCATAGCATATAAGTGTGCTCTAAACACAGCCAAAGCATCTTGTTTTTCATCACTACTTGAGAATAACAAAAATAATCCCAAGATTCTGTTCGCGACTATATCCAAAATAATGCTAACATTATTGGTAACAGTTTGAAGACGATTGTGCTGTGCAGGCTCTCGCAACTGCCATCGGGGACCGGAGGGCTTCAAACAATATTTAAACAACAGACAGCAGCAAAGATTTTTATCAGATATTTCAATGATAAAAGAAATATTAGCCTAAAAATACAAAATTCACAAGGGGTGCCCTGCCAGCCCAAAAGTCCAATTGCTATCTTTTAGTCCTATCCAGCTCATCCAAATCATCAACATGCATTCTTGACCAAGTACCAACAAAACTGCTCAAATTGATTGTCCCCTGTGTTGCTAAACCTCTGCTCTCTATGATAAATTCATCTAGGATTTGCACCAAAATCATTAAAACCTGTAGTAGTTAAATCTACCTAAAAAGCGAGATCTTTATCCAAATGAATTCGCCAACTATAGACGAGTTTCCAATCTCCCCTGCATTGCAAAGATCTTGGAAAAAGTAGTTTCACATCAACTGTGCACCTATCTACAAGAAAACGCTCTTCATGAGATGTTTCCATCTGGCTTTGGACCCTTTCACAGTCCTGAAACAGCATTAACTAGAGTAGTAAATGACCATTGGCCATATTTACATACCAGTCCTTCTCAATCTCAGTGCAACATTAGATACTATATTAGATACTACACAAGATCCTCCTTGATAGGCTGGAAGAAGGTTTGTCCTGGTTCTAATCTTATCTGACTGACTGTTATTAATTTGTCCGTGTTAACAGTAAACACTCTGATCATACGCTAGTACAGTATGGTGACCCTCAAGGATCAGTGCTCGGGCCACTGCTTTTTCTCTGTACACGCAAACTCTAGGTAACATAATTTGCAGGTTCGGCATTAGTTTGCACCAAATGAGGCTCTGAATCTAAAGAAACTTGAAGAATGTGTAAAAAATATCAAAAGCTGGATGACCAACAACTTCCTTCTTCTTAATCTTAAGCTTCACTAACTGACTGCTGGGCTCATCACCCTGAATGTGTTTGAGCTCTCTGTATGAAGGTCATGGTCACTTCTTTGGTTTGTCTCCTCAGATTCTTTAAACTTTGCTTTTAGACTTTTAATTGTTTTTTGACACTGCAGCCTCATTCTCCTCTGCACTCAGACATTTCTTTCTAAATTTCTTTAAACATAGAGAGTTTTGGATGAGTCTCTTCTCATTTTTTATACAGAAACATCAGCCCAAAGGTTTATGAGGTGTTGGCAGCATGAAATGGTGATGACTGTTGTGTAGGTTTGATATAAAAGTCACATGAATTCTATTCAGGCTGTTCAGACTGAGTCACAATGATGGATATCAGACATTTATTGGATTTCAGTATCACATATGAAAGCATCTCAAATCAGAATTGAAAATGTCAGATTCCTTGCTGTTCACACTGACGCATAGACACATATGTGTCACATAAAAGATTGGATTTGGACTACTTTTACCTGCTGTGTGAACATAGCGTTAGTCTGTCTAGCAGCTTTAATCAAGACACACCCGGAGATCAAGACCAGGTCGCCCACACCTCCTCCACCTCCATACTTTACGGCTGTGTTTGTCATTAACTTTTCAACCTGCCTGAGTACAGATCAGTGCTTTTATGTCTGAATCAGGTGACGGATGTCATGTGGGAAGCATCTTACTTCATCTGGAGCTTTTGGTGTTTACATCAGTCAATGAAATGAATATTTAAAATCAGGGTGTCTTTGCATTTGAATCCATTTTAAAACAGCTAAGTGTGGCAAATAGGCAAAAAAAATACATTGCAAATACGTTTTCACTAGAAATGTTATCACTAAAGCATACTTTTATGAGCATATTACAGCTAGCGATATAACATTGTTTTGAGTCATGTGTGGGAAGCTACAGGTCAGCAATAAAAAACGAACTACTGACCTTCAGGTGTCGTGATAGTGACTGACACAAGAAGACGAATTACCTCATTTACTGTACAGTATTCATGACCATGAATACAGTAAATGAGGAAAATTACAGTCTCTGTACTGCTATAAACTGTGCAACATCAATGTATTGCAATCTATTATTATAACAAATCCACCATATGACTGTAATCTCAGACATTACTAGTGTTACCATGTGATCAGTTTGTGTATGTGTGTGTGTGTGTGTGTGTCACTGATTGTGTCTATAATGGTGTGCAGTCTATTTGAGATGTGATTTGACTCATCGTGGATTTTTTTATCATCTTCTTGTCTTTAGTTCTGCTTGTGACCTCATACATAAACTTACTATTACTCTTGGTGACTAAACCCAACTCTGTTTTTTTCACCTTTGTCACACTTGAATATTTCACATCATGAAAGCACTTTTAATATTAGACAAAGGTAACCCAAGTGAATAAAAAATGCTGTTTGTAAACAATGATTTCATTCACTGAAGCAAAAAAGATGTTACGTGACCCTATGTGAAACTAACTGCCCCCTCAGCTACTACATCAACCAGGTAACCAAATTTAATCGACTATTGTGTTCAATTTCACTACCACACCCGGGCATGATCACTGTCAGACCTGCTTAATCTAAACATCATTTAAACAGAACCTGTCTGGCAATGTGAAGCAGCTAGAACGTTTTCAAAAAGCAGCATATGATGCAACGTTTTAAAGAGATTAAAATACAGATGTGAGACAAAGTTCTTGAAACTTGCGAGTCTGGAAAAGGTTACAAAGCTATTGCTGAGGCTCTGGGACTTCAGAGAACCATAGGGAGAGCCATTATACACAAATGGAGAAAACTTGAAACAGTGGAGAACCTTCCCAGGAGTGGCCAGCCTACCAAAGTTTCACCAAAAGCACATCAATAACTCATCCAGGAGGTCACAAAAAGCCCCAGATGAACATCTAAAAACTTCAGTTAAAATCAATGAACATGAGTCCACAATAGACCCTGAGCAAAGATGGCCATCCATGGGAGAGTTGCAAGGCGCAAACCACTGCTGACTGAAAAAAGAAGACAAAGGCTCATCATTTGCTATAAAACATCTATAGGATCCCAAAGACTTTTGTGATAAAAGTCTGTGGTCTGATGAGTCAAAGGTGGAACTCTTTGGAAGCCATGGGTCCTGTTATATACTTGATGTAAAGCTAACACTGTATTCCACCATAAGAACATCATACCAACAGTGAAACATGGTGGTGGTAGTGTGATCTTCTGGGGCTGCTTTGTTTCTGCAGGACCTGGATGACTTTTCTTAATTAATGGAACCAAGAATTCTATTCCTATTCTAAATCCTGAAGGAGAATTTTACGGATGAATGGTACAGTTGTACGGATATACAACATTTACAAAATTGTTAAAAATAGATATACAGCATTTCTGAATTAAACTCAACTGTACACTAACAACTAAGAGTGTCAGCATTTCAAAATTTCTAGTGACTCATGTTTGAAATCTTTTTTTCAGATTTCTAAGTCTGCTAAATGAATACACAATGAGGAATAATTGGTGGATATTGCATCATCATCAGCGTATTACAGTATCTTGTTGAATGGCACAAGGAAGTCAGTGGGAGGTTATTTTTATGCAATATCTTATTTTAAAGCACATATTTAAAAAATTGGAAAACATTGAAATTTTGCTTTTATAGGGTGTTTTTGAGTCATGTGAGTATAGTTTCCAATCTGGTGCCTGAGACTCATTCATTCAGTTTACGTTTTTTTTTTTTTCAGGTCCTGAACGGCTTAAAATGTGAAAACATGCTCTGGACTACAGCACCGCAGCTGGTTAGTAGTGATCTACACTGTATTAGATGCAATACACCGTATGACCACTCTCATAAACTGGCCCACTTCATCTGAATGTGGGCGTGAATGTACCTAAGAAAAGATCCAACATCAGTTGGATCAGTTCATTACATATCATCACAGCATGAGAACCTGCGTCCAGATCACTGGTTAAAAAACTTAACTGATTGACTCATTCAATGATGAGATTCGAGATGTGGCCAAATTGCATGTCAAGACGAAAATGTGCAGGATTGGATCTGAAATCTACAGAGTCCAGCTGATGATGTCTTTCACTAATGAAAACAATGTCCAGCCTTGCTATGAATTAATCATCTCATTCCCACACCTTACCAAGTCACAGCCGCCTCATTCTGATTTTACAAAATGAAACATCTCAATACAGAAACAACATTTGAAATGGGCAAATTTAGACATGCTGTGTCTTGACCAGGTGATCAATCAGATCCTAGTGAATGGATAATAAATTCCATGTGATGGCTGGGAGTGTTGAGGGGAAATGTGGAACTAAAACTATCATTCTAACCAGCTCAACTACTTTTTTCAAAGCAAGAAAGTCTTGTTATGATATAGTGTTTTCATGTTTATTTATCTTTATTCCAATATTATATTACAGGCAAAAACACACTCACTGCTGAGATAAATGCCTAGATAGATGCTTAAGACTTTTGTGTGCCGAAAAAAATGTAAAATCCTCCATTTAAAAAAAAATCGGCAACAGTTTTATGTCTTCAAATTGATTTATTAGCCATAAATAGGTTCATACACATTGTTCTCAGTACATGTGTCCAATGTAAAGAAGAAATATTGAAAAAGACATTATCACCATATTAGTACATAATTTAAAGTCTGCTTTTCTGGAGGTGAAGCTGTTGCTTGTTGAATTGTATATTCCTCGTTGAATTCTTGGCTCTGTTCCATCTGTAAAAATATGAATTGGTAAATAAATTAACATGAAGGCAATAGATTCATGAACAAATCAGTTTCACTTAGTTTATTTTTATCCCAAAGTATTTGTTGTCTGGAGCATGTCAATATATATGTAGAGTGTGTCATACATAGGTAGGCAATTTATTTTTATAGAACTTTTAATTTTTTTACAAAATTTTATAGTGCTTTATACTGGAATAGCAATAAAACATCAGAAAAAGAACGAAAATGAGCTACCATGATTCCCGGCATATGCTACTCTAAATAAACAGTAATATGGTTTTAAAGACACCCGTTCAGCTTGAATTCCTAATATTCTCTGGAATGCCACTGTTGATAAGCTCTATAAGAAAAAAATCTTCCACCAACTCAGCTGTAAAAGATCTTAGGAGGTTACAGTAAGCCTCGCTCAGCTGAATGAAGTGGTTTGGTGGGTTCTAACACGTCAACACATCAATAGCATATGCTAGCACTCTGCCTTTTAAATGTGCTAAAATCTCATAGTCAACACAGACCGTAAAAGGAAGTCTGAACCAAATAAGACTGAAGAAAAATATTGAAATACAGCCTTAGAGGTAGTACTGATATGATGAGAAACATATCAGAAGCATCCAGGGTTATGTTACAGTCCATAACTGAATACATTAATTACAGATGCAAACAGATTCAAAGTCCAAACTTTAACAGTTCAACAGGAGTTCTTGGTCATCATGGTTTAATGTCTTGAATCTCTGTAGGCTGACACATATAACACAACATCATTAGCATAAAAGTGAAAAGCAACATTGAATTATGCATCCTAGGGGCTGTAAATAAAGTATGGTAAGGGCCCCAGAATAGACCCTTGGGGGACACCATAATGCACTTTTATATGTTTAAAAAACTTCCCATTTATAGTGACAAGTTTAAGAGGAAAGTTGAAAAGCTCTTGCAAGACGAAAATACGAGGGCATGATAATCTACACTGCTATGTCCTGCCTTCAGAGTTTGTTAGCTCTTTATTAATCCTTTGAAATAGCACCCGTGTTAATACAAAAAGGAAAATGGAGCTGTCAAAAGATGTGCATGTATTTATTTAATCGGAATGAATTTCCAGAGTCCTGGGGTTTGGGGATGCCATCTCCTGCTATCACATGGGTTCACGCTTTTCTGTTCATCACAGTGGCTTTTATGCATTCTTATGCCTGCATACATTTGACAAACATCTAAATGTTCACTTTCTCTGCAGCACGTAGAGCTGTGTTAGGTTAGCTGATTAATGAGACCTTATATTTAATCTAATATTAGTTAGTGTTAGCGCTAGTTAGTAAAAAAAAGAGAGTTTTGCTTTTTGTTTTACAAAGCCACTGCTTGGTAAATACATTCTGAGCATTAGAAAAAGGTCATTGAAACTAAACTCAAGGAACAGGCACACGCAAAACAAAATTTACCTTTACACATGTGGAAAGCTGGCTTTTGTAGCAATACCACACTGGTTCCTCTTGTTCCTGGACATTCTCACATAGCCATTCTCACCCCAATGGACACCCCAGCTGCCAAATAAATGAATGTTAGTGTTTGATTCTTGGCTCCATTATGTTGGGTATTCTTATTTGATTAAACCACAATACTAGAATATTCAGGAAAAAAAATTATTAGTTTGTTCTGTTAACCTGTTTGTTTACCTGTTCTTGACCACCCAGTAGTCCTCTCCACGGCTGTCAGTGCCGTAACCAACAACCAGTATAGCGTGATTCAGCTCAGTGCTGCTGCAGTATGGATCATCATAAATACCTACAATTAATGAAGACATCCAGTCATTGGGTCTGATTCTTGAAATGAGTGAGTGTAAATAGTTCTTGACACACTTTTTACATAAATATCTGCATTCATTAAAGTTTTCAGGTTGAAATTTTCTTCTGCTCCTAGGGGAGGGGGGTGGGGCAAAATATGTGAATTTGAATACAAATGTCATGAACAGAAGTTTGTTCTGTTTCCATTACATTACAGGCATTTGGCTGACGCTCTTATCCAGAGTGACAATTTGATCATTTTCCACAATTGGCCTGACTGCATGTCTTTTGGACTGTGGGAGGAAACCCACACAGACACGGGGAGAACATGCAAACTCCACACAGAGAGGACCCCGGTCACCCGGACGAGGAATCAAACCCAGGCCCTCCTTGCTGTGAGGCGACAGCGCTACCCACCACGCCACCGTGCTGTTTCCTTTTCGTGACAGCCGATCATAAAGAGCGCCCTTCACAGATTGTAGCCAAACAAATTTAATGTAACTGAATAGATTTTATGAAATCAGCTCTCAGAGATGACACAACCTGGCCTACGGTCATGTAAATGCATGAATGGGGATCCTGAAGGGGGGGACTGGCTGTGTTTGAATGTAACATAACGTGATGTAAGGTATACAAACCTGGGAAGTAATATGCTGCAACTTGCTTGAAAACTCTTATAGTGAAATTTGAATTTTGCTTGCTTTCATTCAAATAATTGTTTATTTATTATGGAAATACTATTAAACGTTCAGAATATACTGTTCATTCTCCAGTCCATGCAGTCCATATATGACCGCAAAAGCAGTATATCCACCTAGTTAGCCTAAAGAAGTTTAGCCATGCCCCTACACACTTAAGGCGTGTTTCAGCCCAGACTGCTTTTTGAACAAGGCAGCTGATCAGTGTAATGAGGCAGACTTAGTCAGACGTGTGTTTGGAATGAACAAAAGAGCCTTTACTGGTTTGAATGAGATCCAAAGTTGTGCTCAGAAAACAGGCAAAGGTCAGATTCAAAAAAAGCCACATACAACAATAAACAAACATAACAACCTACAGGTCCAAGCAACCAAAATCCAAAAGGGACCAGGCAAAAAGGCAAAGTCAAAATAATACAGAAGATAAGTCAAAAACACAGGAAATTAACCAGATCAAATGCTTTGTAGAAGAAGCAAAACCTCATATGAAGTTAAGCTAAAATCTGGGCTTATATATTTAAATTTATGGAATTTGGCAGACGCTCTTATCCAGAGTGACTTTGTAGGTGTAGGAGTCTTGCCCAAGAACTCTTTTTGGTATAGTGTAGAGTGCTTGCCTACGTGGGGGATTGAACTCCAGTCTACTGCGGGGGTCTACAGAGTGGAGGACAGAGGTGTTACCCACTACACTATGTTACCCACTACACCATATACTGAACTGATCACATGATAAATGAAAAGAGATGAAACAAATCAATAGTCAGGCAAGGCAGATCTCTGATACATGGATTGGCGTGTCGTCTCAGTCACGTGTTCACCCAGAGGGTTCTGGGAATTGGAGTTCAGAGAGTCAATGTAGCAATGCTAATTTACACATATTAGTCTTAAAGGCACACTAACACCCTGTGCTAGCTTTGTCCATGTGTGAAAAAAAAAACATTTTTGGGGGGGTGTAAAAATGTTTTTTTTTCATGTTTTTTTCTTTTTTTGTTGATTTTCCATACTTTCAATTTTAAATATATCAAATATCAAAAATAATGGGAATGCACCTCCCTTCCAACTACCCCTGCGTTCAGTGATGCAACAAAATGTAATCTTTAAATATGTTGCATGAAATTTCCAGTAGTAAACAGGGTCTTTTTGAAGTGGTTACCCACAGAGATATTTCTACAATTGTTGTGTTTTTCCTAGTTCTGGTCCTAGTTCACTGTGGATCATACGCTTTTCCTCAGTACAGACAATATATGGTAATGAGAAAAGAGTGTGTGCAACACTACAGACAAAATGTGGAAATTAGTTAATGAATATTGGTCTTGGAGGCTCACCTGACTTGTAGAGCTGGAAGGTGTGACGGCTGGTGTCTATGGCTGCAGAAATTGGGCCGATTACAGCCACAGCTTCCTGCAGAACCTTCTCATCTCCACTCGGCAGCTCTTCGTAGGCACTGCAGGTAGCGCTAGCATTCAGCGGGTTAAATCTGCACATCCCATCCTGGAGAAAAGAAGGTAACAATCAGGACAGGGTACAGGATAGGCTAGTATTCTGGTTCACACTGTTATCTATAAAATGGACAAAAGCATATGTGAAATAAAGAGTTATATTTTTGTCCTTTTTTATGGTTAAAAGTTTTAACCAGAATGCTAGCCATCCTCACACAGCCTCCCATAAACAAAGTTTGAGATTTTTTAAAAACTTAACACAGCTTGAGCTTCCATTACTTGTTACCTACATTAGCCTTGCAGTTCCAGTGCAAACATCAGATGCCAAGCATGTAATGGAAATTGTGTAAACTTGACACTTTTATGAACTTTTTCTCTGCACTGTGGTTTCATTTGTTTGATTTAAATGTTTAATGAGCAGGTCTGCTCTCCACTCATCACTAAGCTCTAGGTTCACCTTGGCCTCATAAGGATAGGAGCTCTCTGACTGCAGGCCTCCGCTGTGCTTGATGTACTCAAAGGCGTAGTCCATCCAACCACCCTCACAGCCACGGTTTCCAAAAAACCAGGAGCAGTCCACCAGCTGTTGCTTGCTCAGGGACACCAGCTTTCCTGTTTTCCGGAACATCTGACCCTCGAGAGCCCCCACCTGACAGATAGTAAAGAGTGTTCGAGAAAAGTTGGTGATTAAGAAAGAAATGCCAAGTGTTGGTTCTCTACTCCAGAAGTATTAATGTAGTGGCTTCTTAAGTGAGAAAAGAAAGACAATAAACACCAAAAAAGACGCAAATACAGACAAACACTGAATACCGTAATAACAAGTGAGAGATTTGCACTGCTTGGCCACGTGATCACAACACGCACCCCTTTTAGCTCATCTGGTGATGTACCTTTTTATATAAGCCACATAGCCCTTCATCAGTCAGTTTCTGACCATAAAGCTCCTCTTGGCTGGATATGTTTGAGTGGTGTACCTAGCAGTGCCTGTTCAATCCTGCATCTTTACTACCTAATTTGGGATCTATAGAGCAACTTGAACTTAAACATGAGGCAAAAGCCCCCTTTACCACATCATGAAGTCACAAAGATGTTCACTGCATGTTTAGCTGTAGTGATCGTTAACCCATAATTCTTAAATTGAAATATTCAAGTGTTCCTATTTAGTAGATTACAAACTAAGGCTTATTAGTCAGTAACTACAGGGACTTCAGTGGAAACTGGCTGAACTATTCTTGAATTATGGAAGTGTATAATAAAACCTTCAGGTTGCTGGTGGCCCTGGCCATTTAAGGGGTTAAAACATCCTCTACAAAGAAAACACTTTTTTTTCTAATTTAACATATTATCAAAAAAAAAGAAAATAAAAAGAAAATATGGCCAGTTCAAAAATCACTGCACATTGTAGATTTTTTCCAATCTGTTAAACTCTGCAAACAAAAAGAAACTGAGCACTAACATTCTCAGGAAAATGTTATATTTAAGTGCTCTCTGTAGAGCTTGTGTTATCTTATTTACACTTACAAAAGCAGCTATGCATGCAATTTAATTTGGCTGTTCAAGCCTCTGCATACAAATGTAAATTGACACATCTCACACTGAAAAATGCAATAACTAAAATGTGGACATCTTTCTACTCTATTGAATAGACATCTACTTAACACCTTACATATATAGCTATGCTTGCATGATGGACCTAACCTGCTGTAACTCACCGCACTGAAGGCCCAGCAGGATTGACAACGCATTTGATGATCAACCTTGGTCACGTAGCCTGCAGCCTTCCAATCCACAGCGCTGGGCAGAAAAGCACTCCCTGCCTGTCGGAGGACTGTAGTTGCACTGCGGGTCTTGGTCCTGTTGAAGGGTCCCAGGCAGCCGCTGAACATCTGCTGGTACTCCTGGTTGTCCTGTAGGAGGACATTCAGAAAATCAGTGACACTTTGTTTTGAGTGGTCTTTTTTAGATGAAACAAACTCAACAGACTCTCAGTGACATGTCAAAAACAAAAGAGTATTAAGATTAGGATTAGGTTTCAGGTTGAGGCTAGAGTCAGGGTTTGGATTAGGGCCAGGGTGAGGGTTAGGATTAGGTTTTGGGTTAAGGTTAGGGTTAGGATTAAGGCCAGGGTGAGAGTTAGGATTAAGTTTTGGGTTAAGGTTAAGTTTAGTATTAGGGCCAGGGTGCGGGTTAGGATTACGTTTCGGGTTGAGGTTTGAGTCAGGGTTTGGATTAGGGCCAGGGTGCAGGTTACGATTACGTTTTGGGTTGAGGTTAAGGTTAGGGTTAGGATTAGGGCCAGGGTGAGGGTTAGGTTAGGGTTAGGTTTTGGGTTTAGATTAAAGTTAGGATTAGGCCAGGGCAAGGGTTAAGGTTATGTGTTGGGTAAGGGTGGTAAGGTTAGGTTTTGCATAATGAAAGTAACATATTACCAAAACATTTACTTAATGTAAGTAATGTGTCAATAGAACATCTAAACATATTTACTTCAGTGTATTCTGAAGCTTCACTACTGCTACTTCACTGATATGTTGTTGATGTGTTACCGATAATCTGATAGGAGTTTATTAATCATCTACAAAGGACCACTCCAAATAAAGTGTTACTATTAAATCTAATGAGAAACTGTAGAACAGACTCAGTTTATATCACAATACCTACATTTAGAGGCAGTTATTCATTCAACCTAATGAGAAACTGTAGAACAGACTCAGTTTATATCACAATACCTACATTTAGAGTCAGTTATTCATTCAACCTAATGAGAAACTGTAGAACAGACTCAGTTTATATCACAATACCTACATTTAGAGTCAGTTATTCACTCAACCTAATGAGAAACTGTAGTACAGACTCAGTTTATATCACAATACCTACATTTAGAGGCAGTTATTCATTCAACCTAATGAGAAACTGTAGAACAGACTCAGTTTATATCACAATACCTACATTTAGAGTCAGTTATTCATTCAACCTAATGAGAAACTGTAGAACAGACTCAGTTTATATCACAATACCTACATTTAGAGTCAGTTATTCACTCAACCTAATGAGAAACTGTAGTACAGACTCAGTTTATATCACAATACCTACATTTAGAGTCAGTTATTCACTCAACCTAATGAGAAACTGTAGAACAGACTCAGTTTATATCACAATACCTACATTTAGAGGCAGTTATTCATTCAACCTAATGAGAAACTGTAGAACAGACTCAGTTTATATCACAATACCTACATTTAGAGTCAGTTATTCACTCAACCTAATGAGAAACTGTAGAACAGACTCAGTTTATATCACAATACCTACATTTAGAGTCAGTTATTCACTCAACCTAATGAGAAACTGTAGAACAGACTCAGTTTATATCACAATACCTACATTTAGAGTCAGTTATTCACTCAACCTAATGAGAAACTGTAGAACAGACTCAGTTTATATCACAATACTTACATTTAGAGGCAGTTATTCACTCAACCTAATGAAAAACTCTTCAACACCATTCACAGCCTTAAAGCCTTAAATCACAAGTTTGTGCAAAGACTTGACTGTCATGTTTGCACGATTGGTTTTCTGATGCTGCCAAATGATGAACATGTAGTTACAGGACATCATATTTTGTGATAAACCTCAAAGTTGACACAGACATTAGCATCTATGTATGTGAGATCTCACCATATCTGCAAAGTGGTTCATGCCAAGTCTGTAGCTTTTGAGGCCCTGGTCAGCCAGCATGTTGTGCTTCAGGACCAGCTTAAGATTGTTCAGCCAGATCATTTTACGCTGAGACTCTTCTTCCTCTGAACCATAACTCTTACCTGAGAGATTAACACATACAAAATGTACCCTTTCCTTTTTCCAAGCACATACAGCTTTATACTATATAGAGTGTGTGGAAAGACAAGAGACGTGCACCAGAACACAGATCACAGATATTAATCGAAAGTATAATTCAAGTTTGCTTAACAAACATATTTAAATACATACTTGAATGAAATAGACCCCAAAAATAAATAAGACGCCTGAACAGTATTGTTGCCCCCTAGGATGACAACTTGCAGTTTTTGCAGTTTTCGGTTGTAATAATTATCCTGTTAGCTCTGCATTTCATATACAGAAGCAGATATGATGTAGATTTCTCACCAAAGTTCAGTTTCCAGGTGTTGAACTCCAGATCCTCCAGAGAGACACTGGCAGCACCAGCCATGACCACAAGAGCAGCGACAACGAATAAAACTCTCATTCTGTACTGGGTAAGTCTCTGTGGTTGTTTAAAAGGTGAGCAGAAAATGCAAAATTACATGATTTCAATTTAATACCATTTACAATACACAGTGAATAATACACTGCTCAAAAAATAAAGGTAACACTCAAATAACACATCCTAGATCTGAATTAATGAAATTCTCATTGAATACTTTGTTCTGTACAAAGTTGAATGTGCTGACAACAAAATCACATAAAATCATCAATGGAAATCAAATTTATTAACCAATGGAGGCCTGGATTTGGAGTCACACACAAAGTTAAAGTGGAAAAACACACTACAGGCTTATCCAACTTTGATATAATGTCCTTAAAACAAGTCAAAATGAGGCTCAGTATTGTGTGTGGCCTCCACGTGTCTGTATGACCTCCCTACAACGCCTGGGCATGCTCCTGATGAGGTGGCGGATGGTCTCCTGAGGGATCTCCTCCCAGACCTGGACTAAAGCATCCGCCAACTCCTGGACAGTCTGTGGTGCAACGTGGTGTTGGTGGATGGAGCGAGACATGATGTCCCAGATGTGCTCACACCCTCCAGCCACATGAGGTCTAGCATTGTCCTGCATTAGGAGGAACCCAGGGCCAACCGCACCAGCATATGGTCTCACAAGGGGTCTGAAGATCTCGTCTCGGTACCTAATGGCAGTCAGGCTACCTCTGGCGAGCACATGGAGGGCTGTGCGGCCCTCCAAAGAAATTCCACCCCACACCATTACTGACCTACTGCCAAACCGGTCCTGCTGAAGGATGTTGCAGGCAGCAGATCGCTCTCCACGGCGTCTCCAGACTCTGTCACGTCTGTCACATGTGCTCAGTGTGAACCTGCTTTCATCTGTGAAGAGTAAAGGGCGCCAGTGGTGAATTTGCCAATCCTGGTGTTCTCTGGCAAATGCCAAGCGTCCTGCACGGTGTTGGGCTGTGAGCACAACCCCCATTTGTGGACGTCGGGCCCTCATACCATCCTCAGGGAGTCGGTTTCTAACCATTTGTGCAGACACATGCACATTTATAGCCTGCTGGTGGTCTTTTTGCAGGGCTCTGGCAGTGCTCCTCCTGTTCCTCCTTGCACAAAGGCGAAGGTAGCGGTCCTGCTGCTGGGTTGTTGACTTCTTACGGCCTCCTCCACGTCTCCTGGTGTACTGGCCTGTCTCCTGGTAGCGCCTCCAGCCTCTGGACACTACGCTGACAGACACAGCAAACCTTCTTGCCACAGCTCACATTGATGTGCCATCCTGGATGAGCTGCACTACCTGAGCCACTTGTGTGGGTTGTAGAGTCCGTCTCATGCTACCACGAGTGTGAAAGCACCACCAACATTCAAAAGTGACCAAAACATCAGCCAGAAAGCAGAAAGGTACTGAGAAGTGGTCTGTGGTCCCCACCTGCAGAACCACTCCTTTATTGAGTGTGTCTTGCTAATTGACAATAATTTCCACCTGTTGTCTATTCCATTTGCACAACAGCTGTGAAATTGATTGTCAATCATTGTTGCTTCCTAAGTGGACAGTTTGATTTCACAGAAGTTTGATTTACTTGGAGTTATATTGTGTTGTTTAAGTGTTCCCTTTGTTTTTTTTGAGCAGTGTAGTAAACCCAGTATTCACACCAACAAAATTAATATTTCAGAATATTACTGTTCAAATGTTGTCTGCAGGTCTTTTTAAACTTGGAAATCTATTAGAAATGAAATAATAATAATAATAATAATAATAATAATTTTCTTTATTATTTTTTTTACTAGTAGCAGTACCAGCAGTAGTAGTAGTAGTAGTAGAAGTAACAGA
Source organism: Pygocentrus nattereri (assembly GCF_015220715.1). Lineage (NCBI taxonomy): Eukaryota > Metazoa > Chordata > Actinopteri > Characiformes > Serrasalmidae > Pygocentrus > Pygocentrus nattereri. The sequence goes on from NC_051220.1 coordinate 11,683,835, forward strand.
GGAAGTAGCAGCAGCAGTAGTACTAAAAGGAGTAATAGTTGAGGCTGTAGTTGTAGCAATAGTAGTAGTAGTAGTAGTAGTAGAAGAAATAGTAGTAGCAACTGTAGTAGTAGTAGTAGTGGTAGTAGTAGTAGTAGTAGTAGTAGTAGTAGTAGAAGGAGTAGTAGTAGTGGCAGTAGTAGCAGTAGTGCAAGGAGTAGTAGTAGCAGTAGTAGTAGTAGTAGTAGCAGTAGTAGTAGTAGTAGTAGTAGTAGTAGTAGCAGTAGTAGTAGTAGTAGTAAATTAGATTGGGATAGACAGGGAAGCCCCATAGACCCAGTGCAGGTGGTGGGAGACAGGGAGATATAAGCCAGACTAGCGTCCATGCTGGTGAACAGCTCCCACCCCATACATAAGACTCTTCAGAGTCTTCACTCCTTCAGTGACTGGCTGCTTCACCCCGAGTGTGTGACAGAGCGCTTTCGCAGGTCCTTCCTTCCTGCTAAGCTTTCTATTTATAAATGTTTATATTATTAACTCCTCACCATCCCATGTTTGATATAAACCAGGATCTAATGTGCAAAACTCCATGTAAATTTCAGGAAAATATCCTTACAATATAAATATCTCAGCTTTTTTATTGCTTTATAATTCTTATATTGTTAATTTTCTGTGAAGGATAGGGTTTATATTCTTTTTCTATTTTATGTTAAGGATTATACATATTGTCTATATAGTAACAAATAACAAACTGTAAAAAACATCATTAAATACTTAAAGTTAATTGTTTGCTTGTTAATTCTCTTCTTGTTACTTCTCTTTTTCTTGAGTGCCTTGCTGTCTTTGTTGCTGTAATACTGAGGATTTCCCTGTTGTGGGAGTAATAAAGGATTATCTTATCTTATTTTGTCTTATCTTATCTTATTTTATCTAGATTGCTTTCTCACTAAAGTATCATTGTCCAGGCCATCAAAATATTGATACATTTTCTTATGCAGTGATGCTCATCCAAACATGTTTTATTAAAGGTTGAATGATCCATTTAATACAGCCCTTTTTGGTTGCTTCCTCATCTAACCCCCTAACACTCCCTAAGACGAGATGCAAAGCCTCAAATGCTGCCCAGAGTTTTTAAACTACATTCATACCAATTTACAGATTACATTAACCCCTTAGACAGCCAGGACCTGCTAGAGCATCCAAACTTCTATCACACTCACATAACTTAAGAATAACTTAAGAATAACTTAAGTTTTGCAGTGCATGTAGTTTCTAAATACTAAGACATTGAAGTAATGTTGTAATTTTAAACCATTATAATAAAAGAAGATGGAAAACCAAAAATATACCCTGGAGAATGAAAGGTTAAGGTTAAACTTGTATAATTACTTGAGGCAAAACTAAAGTTGATACACATGTGTAATACATAGGCTGTATGGCTGCAATCGATCTGTAACACCAACTAAATCATTAGTAGTTACATTGTTGTTGCATATGTTGTTCCCATGTAACTACACAGTTATTAGAGGCACATAATATAAAGGGGGACCAATTTTTTCATGTTGCTCAAGTATATTTTTAAAGTAAAGAAGTTCCACGTGTCTCATTCCAGCCTGATCACAGTTGACATGAATTGATGCAAGCGGACCATTAATGAGTCATTACAAAGTAAGTCAGCAGCATCTTAAGCTGCTGCTAAATTCTCTTTCTGGAGAAAGACATATTTTTTCTTCTCTTGTTTTTTAGCCTCACTATGTTGTCTTTGGAATTCACAGCTCTTACCTGCGAGTGATCTCCTGCAGGCTGTGAGATCTCTATGGTGAGCTATGACTGCCCAGCCTGTTTTCTGGCTTTATCTGCTGCTCTGCTGTGCCTCTATATTATGTCGAGGCCTGCTGTGTCTCTATATGGTGCCCAGACCCTGCTCACCACAGACACCTCACTGCAGACAGGAAGGAAATTGCGATCACAGCCTTCAGCAGCCTCCACACAGAACTGACCACGCTTTCTATGGGGGGGTTTGAATTGAAACTAATTTCAAAGTTTCCTGTAATCGTAATAATGCAGCCAGACAATGATTGGAAACACAAGGGTCAAAGTCCTGACTTGAAACCCATTGAGATGTCACAGCAGGACCTTAAACAGGCAGTTTGTGCTAGAAAGCCCTCCAATGTGTCTGAATTAAAGCAATTCTGCAAAGACCAATGTGCCGACATTCCTCCACTTCAACTGAGCTGCACTTATAGGAAGTGTTATAGGTTGCAGTTGCCATAACCAGTTACTAAGGTAATATACTGAGGTGTGAATGGTCACTTCTGAAACTAAAGGATGCTCTCCTTGCCTTATTTTACATATATGCACGAGGATCTGAAACCATTTAGTGGGACAAAAATGCAAAAAACAGAGCTCAGAAAGGGGCACAGAACAATACAGGGTAGAAGGTTTGGAATAGGTGTAATAGGTATAATGACCAAAGCACTGCAAACAGGAATAGGATATAGCCCAGGGATCAGCAGCATTCGGCTCTTTTACCGCCCTGTTGTAGCTCCACAGCAGAATTAGATTTGTAGGTAAAATAAATGAATTCTCCTTTGCAGTAAAATAAAACTCTGCTGATCATTTAAACACAGTTTGACAACAGATGTGGAGGCTGCTGGTCATCATAGCAAGGTAGCTAGTACCCAACGAAAAGGCAAAGAGGAAGAAGATGGTAAAATGGGCATAAAATATTGTGGCTCCCAAACTGGTTTGTTTTTTGGTGAAAGAAGAAAATGGATCTTTTTAACATCTGGGTTGCAACTCCTGTGATAGACTGATATTATGACTGTATTTGGAAAATGTAAATAAAAAATTGCTTAAAACAACTGTTTGCCTCGCCCCTTTAATAGGCCTACTACAAAATGAATGTCTGGCTACATCACTACTCTGCTTGTTAAAGGTCTTTTTGCAGTGTGCCTAAACCTCTTGCTTGTTCTGGTTTGCCAACTGATTTTATCATTATCTAATGCCACTTTTAAAAGATTATAACTTATGGGTTTTGACTGCAAGATCCCAGGCTCCTTACATACAAAGGCTTATCAGTCAGTAACTACAGGGGCTTCAATGCAAACTGGTTGAGCTATTCTTAGGTTATAGAAGTGTGTAATAAAACTTTGGGCGCCCTGGCAGGCCTGTGGCCTGTTAGAGGGTTAAAACAGCTTGATTTCTTACTTTCTTACTGACTGCAGGCCTCCACTGTGTATGACATACTCAAAGGCGTGGTCCATCCAACCACCCTCACAGCCATGGTTTCCAAAAAACCAGGAGCAGTTCACAAGCTGTTGCTTGCTCTAGTGCCTCGACAGCAAAGAATGATTGAAAAGAATGAAAACAGAGAGAAAGAAATGCTAAATGTTGTATTTCTACTTCAAAAGTATTAATGTAGTGGCTTCTTAAGTGAGCAGAGAAAGACAATAAATGCCAAAAAAGACACAAATACAGACAAATAAAGCTGGATATGTTTGAGTGGTGTACCTAGTGCCTCTTCAGTTCTGTATTGACTTTTTAGTACCTAATTTGAGATCTGAGCTTGCAGTAAATAAAGTAACTTGAAGGGGAAGAGACCTTTAAACATGAGGCCAAAGCACCCTTTAGCACATCGTAACGTCACAAAGACGTTCACTGAATAGCTGCCATTGGCTTTGCATGTTAGCTGTAGTGATTGTTAACTCATAATAATAAAATTGACATATTCAAATGTTCCTATTTTACTGTCGTTCAACTTCTGTCTTGGTTTATTAACATTAAGACAAACAATAATACACAAAAGTTTCTGCATCCCTGGTCAAATTGAGTGTATTTGCTGATTTTCTAAGTAAAAATAAGTTAAGCCATCAAAATCTCAGGCATATTACAAACTAAGGCTTATTAGTCAGTAACTACAGGGACGTCAGTGCAAACTAGTTGAGGTATTCTTAGGTTATAGAAGTGTGTAAAAAAAAAATTGCGGTCTGTTAGAGGGTTGAAACGCAGCTTGATTTCATACTTCTGTTTTCAGAGCAGCCACTCAGAAAGGAGATGTTTATGAAGCACTGAGAGCTTGAGATTGAGTAACTTTGTAATAGTAAAAAAAAAAAGGTTTTTGCTTGTTAGATTTTATCTAAAACTGTTACTAATTAATAAAGCAACTTCAACGTTTTACTGCACTAACGAGTTTTACAAGACTGAAAAATTATGATGCTGTGATTAATGTTGGTTGAACTTCTAGTTGTTGTTTCAATATTAATTCAGGGTGCAAAATTGATTGTGTCATCATTAGATTAGAAAGTTCATTCAGAGAAGTTAACTTTGATGCTTTAATGTTGATTTAACATTGATTAAAAGATTTTAAAAGACCTCCTGATGTGGGGCCTGGTTCAGTGTCTCAAATGTCTAAAAGCAGGCACACCAGATCTAACCTAAACCCACCCTTTCCTGAAAACTGCATCAAACCGGTATTGGGTTAAATATATGCACCACAGTTTAACACAGAGGAGCCACAAAACCACCAGATGCAAATGTTTTCAAGGACTCCCCCCCCTCTCTCTGTCTCTATCTCTTGCTCTTTTATTAGTGCTGTCATGTGAACAGGTCATGCTAAGCATGTTTAGGACAAAACATGACCTGACCTAGAAAGAAAACCACACTGACCACTGCAGGTTTTGCCTGATTTTGGTATGTGGTTAGCACCATGCTAACTGGAGGGGTATAAGCTTCCATTTCTTGTTAGCCACATAAGCTCCAGTGCTGAAACTAAAGAAGCAAACTACATGTCTTGGCTGTTTCTGTTTAGGGACAGAGGGTAAAACTGGGGAAGTTCGATTTTCTGTTGAACATTGATGTTAAATACAAATTATAACAGCCAGTTTCTGGTGTCCTTTGAGAATCACTGAATAAATAAGTAGGGTCTGTTAAGCTCATTTGCAGTAGGTGGTAGTAGGGCAGGCTGTAGTCACGTGGCCATGAACCGACAGTTGCAGTGAGACGACTGCCCTGATACACCTTTACTAGACAGTAATACACAAAGTGATGAGTCACTGGACTTAAGACTGAACAGTACAATCAGGCATGAGCATTTGTATTTGGGCAGGAATAAGAATGAGAAAACTGCATATTTTCATATTCTTACATGGAGAGAGAGAGAAAGAGAGGGCAGCACTACTCACAGGAGACCATGCTTTCACATCCTAGCAGTTTAAAAGTAAGCCCAATCATATGCTGTCTGTTAAATTTCCTGTAGAGTATAAGATTCTTCTCTTAACGTATAACTCATTAAATGGCCCTACAGTATCTTATGAATGGATTCAGTCATATGAACCCACACATATGCTCTGCACACAGAATAACGGCTTGCTGACAGTTTAGAAAAACCACAGCAGGTGGTCGAGCATTTTCCTACGTAGCCCCAGAATTGTGGAATTATCTCCTGACCATCTGTTCAGGACTCAGACGCACTCTCTACATTTAAAACTAGACTCAAAACTTTTCTGTTTGCACGAGCATTTTGCTAATATCAGTTGTTGCACTATTAACTCACTAATATCTCTCCACAAACTGACCTGTCCTGTTAATCTCTCTCTCTCTCTCTCTCCCTCCCTTTATTTGAGCCCCATAGTGACGTCTGCCTGAGTTGCCACATGGGAGCCACCAGACTTCCGTCTCTGTTGGCTGATCTGCACCATTTTGACCACCATGTATTTTCATGTTTTACAGAGCTGTGCAAACCTCACCTGCATGAACCGACCCTCCTGATGCTGCTGCATAAAATCAAACTAATCTAATTCACCATGGCTCCACCTGTTTTTCCATGCTTTGTACTGCAATATTTTATACTAATGATGTTTGCTACCCGGTGTCGACCAGAGGAGGATGGGATCCCCTTTTTGAGTCTTGGTTTATCTCAAGGTTTCTTCCACTTTCTCATGGGAAGTTTTTCCTGGCCTCTGTTGCCACTGATGTCTTGGATCTGGATTTTTCTTTGAAAGCTGCTTTGTGACAACACTTGCTTTAAAAGCGCTATATAAATAAACTTTGACCTGACTTAACTACAGGCGATGGGGGGATGGGGGTGGCTGGGTCATTGGCCCTCCCAAAACTAAAGAAGGTTGGCAATGTCACTGCAATCCTAATGCGCAGGTAGACATGAGCCATGGTACTGAAACTCCACAGAGCCGTCTGAAAACTACTGTGAAACTGTGTTTATCACACAGTCACAGGGTGAATTTTGTGTGGACTTCTTTCAGCTTGATCCTAAGCTTGAATAGCTGGCAACCCAAGCACACACATATACAGTGGGGCAAAAAAGTATTTAGTCAGCCACTGATTGTGCAAGTTCTCCTTCTTAGAAAGTCTGTCTTTTTGATCATAGGTACACTTCAACTATGAGAGACAAAATGAAAAAAAAAAATCCCGGATTTGTATTTTGTAGGATTATAGGATTTGTAAAGAATTTATTTGTTAATTATGGTGGAAAATAAGTATAGGGTCACCCACAAACAAGCAAGAATCCTGGCTCTCACAGATCTGTAACTTCTTCTTTAAGAAGCTCTTCTGTCCTCCACTCGTTACCTGTATTAATGGCACCTGTTTGACCTCATTATCTGTATAAAAGACACCTGTCCACAGCCTCAAACAGTCAGACTCCAAACTCAACCATGGCCAAGACCAAAGAGCTGTCGAAGGACACCAGGAAGAAAATTGTAGACCTGCACCAGGCTGGGAAGAGTGAATCTACAATAGGCAAGCAGGTTGGTGTGAATAAATCAACTGTGGGAGCAATTGTACGAAAATGGAAGACATACAAGACCATTGATAATCTCACTCGTTCTGGGGCCCCACGCAAGATCTCATCCCGTGGGGTCAAAATGATCATGAGAACAGTGAGCGAAAATCCCAGAACTACACGGAGGGACCTGATGAACGACCTGCAGAGAGCTGGGACCAAAGTAATAAAGGCTACCATCAGTAACACACTACGCTGAGAGGGACTCAAATCCTGCAGTGCCAGGCGTGTCCCCCTGCTTAAGCGAGTACATGTCCAGGCCCGTCTGAAGTTTCCCAGAGAGCATATGGGTGATCCAGAAGAGGATTGGAAGGATATCATGTGGTCAAATGAAACCAAAATAGAACTTTTTGGTAAAAACACAACTCGTCGTGTTTGGAGGAAGAATGCCGAGTTGCATCCCAAGAACACCATACCTACTGTGAAGCATGGGGGTGGAAACATCATCAGGCTTTGGAGCTGTTTTTCTGCAAAGGGGACAGGACGACTGATCCGTGTTAAGGGAAGAATGAACAGGGCCATGTATCATGAGATTTTAAGCCAAAACCTCCTTCCATCAGTGAGAGCATTTAAGATGGACGTGGCTGGGTCTTCCCGCATGACAATGATCCCAAACACACTGCTCCGGCAACGAAGGAGTGGCTCCGTAAAAAGCTTTTCAAGGTCCTGCAGTGGCCTAGCCAGTCTCCAGACCTCAACCCCATTGAAAATTTGTGGAGGGAGTTGAAAGTCTGTGTTGCCCAATGACAGCCCCAAAACATCACTGCTCTGGAGGAGATCTGCATGGAGGAATGGGCCAAAATACCAGCTACAGTGTGTGCAAACCTGGTGAAGACTTGCAGGAAACGTTTGACCTCTGTCATTGCCAACAAAGGTTATGTTACAAAGTATTGAGTTGAACTTTTGTTATTGACCAAATAATTCTTTTCCACCATAATTTACAAATAAATTCTTTAAAAATCCTACAACGTGATTTCCTGGATTTTTTTTCTCACTTCGTCTCTCATAGTTGAAGTGTACCTATGATGAAAATTACACACCTCTGTCATCTTTCTAAGTAGGAAAATGGCTAAGTGCCTGACTAAATACTTTTTGCCCCACTGTATGTGCAGTGAAAGTAACAGCAGAAGAATGTGGCTTGTTCAGTGGAGATGCTGACCTTTCTAAACTTGAAGCAGGTCTAACAGTTTGAAGGCATTATTGCATGCATCCTTCTCAGTGAAGGCAATCCCACAAGACTGCTCACTGGCCAAGAGTTCCATCGCTTCAGTTTGATAAACATTGCAGATGAAGCGGCCGTTCTCTGACTGAGGAGCTACAAATGTAAGTTATTTCCTGACTTCTGTTTCCACTATATCATATTTGTGTTTATAGATCTCTAGAAATGGTTCCTGTGGTAAGATTTTGGCAGCTCGCTTATCTAATGCGACCTGGCAGGCTGCATTTGTAACTCACTGGTTGAAGCTAAAGTTAGTTAGCTGTGTAAATGCGCTGGTTGTTCGAAGCGACAGAGAGCCCAGTTTAAAATACCTGCTGTTCACTGTTTAGCAGTGCTTTTATGTCACTGTTGTCAGAAGAAAACCTCGTATCTTGATAATAGTGACTTGGTAACACAAGAAGGAAAAAACCTACTTTACTTTTAATGTAAGTCAGTGGAACCACACTTTTCCTAAGTCATTTTGGGCTGTTTCTCTTGGTTCATCCATCATGAAATTGACAAACAATGTGAAGGGCAACAGGAATGTTCAAATTATGTTCAATTCAAGTTTATTTGTATAGCGCTTTTTACAACAATGTTGTCACAAAGCAGCTTTACAGAAGTTTAAAAACATACAGTTATAACATATCCCCCAGTGAGCAAGCCAGAGGCGACGGTGGCAAGGAAAAACTTCCTCAGTCTGGCGGAAGAAACCTTGGGAGGAACCAAGACTCACAAGGGAAGACCCATCCTCCTCTGATCTAACAGTACCTGCAATTTAATAAGCTAAATACCAAATAAAAGCTAAGAGGATCTCTGTTTGAAGACTGGATGGTAAAGCTTTAGAAACTGCACTGGTAGAAGCAGTTTCTGACTGAGTCTAAATGAAAAGTGGGAGTGAGCTGAAACAGTCCATCCTATCTCAACGCTGGTACAAGATACGAGATTTTCAGCAGTGATGTGTAAATAATTTATCAGTCTGATTCTGCACTCAGGTTTTCTTTTATCCTCAAGGAGTAACGTTACAGAAACAGAGAGGTGCTAGCTGAGTAGCTGAGGATGAGGAGTGGTTATGGCAAGAAAACTGTGCTGAGTGACTGAAAGCAGCTCACTTTTCCAGCATATGTGGAGTAAAACACTGTGGAACCAATGATACAAATGAAAATTCTCCCTGAACGATGAAACTTTACTTTAATTTATCAAACAATGTAGAATGTTTTTAAAAATAAATGCCACAAATGCTCATTGCTGCTGCTCTGCTTGTCTTGTATCTCTATGTTTACCACAGTCACAACAGCGTTAGCTGAATGCTGATGGCTAAATTTCAGACTAGGAGTTCAAAAATGATGATAATGCATGAAATAAAATGCATATTAGCAGATTAACAGATTGTGTGCCATCCTTTTTTCAGAGTGCATTTTGTACAAAACCATCCATAGTTTTTATCCTTTGTGTGGCAGAAATAAAGCAGGTTCATTCAGGTGGATGAGGCCAGTGAATGAATTGAAATGATTCCCAAAGCAGCAGTATTCTACGTGTTTATCTGTGGCGCCGAGTCGAATATATAACGACAGATACGACTCAAGTTAATCAAATATTTGTTCTATGTAGAGATTATTTTAATGTGTTGCAGATGTTTATGTTTGGATGCATTTTGGGTCAGTTTCAACAAGCACCCTAGTGCTGCCTAGCGGCCTGGAGACCAACAATGGGTCGGTGTCCAACCACAGCTGCTAAAGATTGTCTATAACAACATGAGATCAGGTCATAGAAACAGAGAAAAACACACATAGATTAAGTGCTTATAGATCATCAAACAGGAGAAGAGCTTAGCTCATCTGCACCTCTGCACCCAGCACTACACACCTGCTCTCTAACTTACATCTTCCAGACTCAACACATCCTTCCTTAAAATAAAAACATGCCTGTAGAGCCAGGTCTCACTACTTTAGTGTTCTTTAGCGCCCCTCAGAGGAGGAACTCTGCACTGCACAGTTACTCAGATACCTTGTCGTCTGAAGTCTCACTTAAGGAAAACACCTGTACTGACACCTCTATGCAATCATTTACACATTACACTCTCAATAAATGTAATTTTATATGAAAAAACAAATATTATTAATTATCTTTAATGTCTACGCTGTATTTATTATTTAACTAGATCATGACACAGGACGGCACGGTGGCCTGGTGGGTAGCGCTGTCGCCTCACAGCGAGGAGGGCCTGGGTTCGATTCCCCGGCCGGGCGGCCAGGGTCCTCTCTGTGTGGAGTTTGCATGTTCTCCCCGTGTCTGCGTGGGTTTCCTCCCACAGTCCAAAAGACATGCAGTCAGGCCAATTGGACATGCTAAATTGCCCCTAGGTGCAAGTGTCTGTGTCTGTCTGTCTGCCCTGCGATGGACTGGCGACCTGTCCAGGGTGTATCCTGCCTTCCGCCTGAAGACTGCTGGGATAGGCTCCAGCACCCCCCTGCGACCCTGACGGAGAAGCGGCTTAGAAAATGGATGGATAGGTCATGACACACTGCATAGAGCTGAGAGTTCATGCTCACCACAAGTTTAAAGTCATATAGAAACAGCACAGAAAAGAAATAAAACTGCTAATTTTATTGAATGTCTAGTGTAGAGGTCACTAATGGGTGGAGCGCAAAACCATGGAGAATTATTTCATTTCGATGAGAAGGTCGTGTTTTACTTCATATAACTTTTCTAGCCCTTACAGTAGCTTTAGCGGCCCGCGGGACTCACAGACCAATCACATGCACTGTAAATATCACACTCAGATCTGTGCATTACAGTGAACACTGCGACTTGAGTGAGCAACGCACACCCAGGGGAAGGGCAAAGTGAGAAACCACAGTCAGAGAAGAAACTGAGCCAGAGGGAAGTTATTTCACATGCTGTGCTCTATACAGACAAAAATTATGATAAATATTGTTGAAATATGACTGAACTGTCCTTTATTTGATTTGACATTCAGTTGTTGAATATATAAGATGTTGATAGAACTACTCAGCTACTTCAGTAAACGGTATATGGCCCTGAATCATGATGCAAGTTAGACATTATGATGTTCTGGACCTTTGCTTGAGGAATTGTTCTCTAACTGGACCTTACTGATTTTTTATTAAGGACACCTGGTCTAGTGTATTACTGTCAGACATTATCTTATTTTCTGAAAATAATGGTTTACTATGCTAAAATAATCAACATTTAATAATTACAAGTCAAAATCTATGATTTTTCCAGACTGCAGAATGAGAGAAGGAACCTTTTTCCTCCTGCGTGGTGGAAACAAGCGTTCACACAGCATGTGAATCAAACAGTTGGTTATATTGTCCTGCTTTTATGTTAAATACAAAGTGTTCATTTATGTGGAAGGAGAAAATTCACTAAACTGACCTCACCAACCAGTGCCAAAGTGTCAGTAGAATGTCAATAATTAGGGCCCTGTTTAGTAAATCTGCCTCTGGATGTCTATTTGTTGTGTGTTACTGTTTCACAGGTTTTACCGGAATGCACAGTGCTAACAGTAAAGTTTGGTGGAGGAGGGATAGGGTGGAGGCTAGGGCTGTTTTTCAGGGATTGGGGCCCTTATTTCCAGTGAAGGGTTATGTTAATTCTACAGCACACAAAGACATTTTGCATAATTATATGCTTCCAGCTTTGGAGTGTGTCTTTGGGAATCAATGCTACTGAGCACTGATTCACACAAACAACATCTTGAAGAAAGCCTTTATAAAGCAATAAAAGACTGTGAGAGCTGCAGTGGGGGCAATTCCATAAAATTTAAAAGTTTTGGAAAATTAATTAAAAATCAAAGCTAAAAGCTTTAAAAATATAATATATATATATATATAATATAATAATAGTAATAATAATAATAATATGGAATAACCTAGTTACATTGTCAAAATAACTGGCCATGTGGTTAAATACATTTTCTTCTCACATTCAGTAACCTCAACTCACTAATAGTACACTATTAGAATTTGTTTTATATAAACATTAATTAATTAATTTGTCAATTATTTTTGAAAGATTTTCACACATTCACTCCAGCCTAAACACAGTGGAGGAGAATTAATGCCAAGATTGCACCAAAGTAACTCAGCAGCATCTAAACCTGCTTCTGTCTTCTGTTTCTGCTGAACTTTAACCCAGTATTTTTTCTGTTGAATTCACAGCTCTGCATTTACTTGCAGCCTTGAAGCTCTCTTAAGTGTGATGAGTTAGCAGGCTATATATGTCCATCCCATTTCCTGGCATTATTATCACAAATGTGCTCTGCTCACCACAAACACCTCACTAAAGACAATATGTTCTCAAATGAAAACTGCATTCACAGCGTTCAGCATGTGACTTTGGTCTTATTAATTGTTCTGTGTCCAGTTAAAACTGGACCTGTTTGAAAGATGGATGTTCTGCGACATCTGGTCATGTGACACAGCATTAAGAACATGATATTAGCAGTGAAACATGGGTGTGGTAGTGTGATGGTGTGGGGGATACGTTGGCATAACTGAGAACTGGGAATTCTGCTCTGTACCAGAATCTCCAAAAATGTCTCACAATGTAGAATGAATACTACTTTTTAATGTTTCAATAATGTTATGGAATGTAATATTGATTAGGTAAAAATCACATACATTCCAGTTATTACAACTTCAGAAAAATGGAAAATTACTATTGTTTTACATTACTTTTTGAATTATTATTTTATAGTTTATGCATGTAATAATACAGTATCAAGTGTCTAATCAGAAAAAAAAAATTCAGTGAAAGTATACAAATATTTATGTCAGTTGCACAACTGTACAAAACCCTTCAATTAGCAGTAATAATAAAATACATATGAATCATGAAAACTGCTGCATTCATATAATTTATAGTGTAAATTTACAAGGTTTGTGAACATGCATTTATTTCACCAGTTATTTTTTTATTGACGGGTAAATATTTTTTATGTAGAAATGACATCTAAAGTCTGTGTAATACTGAGTTTGCAAATCAGACACGCACAGATACAAATGAACCCGGTGGATTTATTTGAAAGGAGATGAACAGGGTTAACACCAGACCAGGTCAGTAACCAGAAGAGCCAGATACAATGAATAGGGGTAGGCAAAAACGGAATCCAAAACCAGGTGTGGATCGTAACTATTTTAAAAATTGCAAACTAAAATTATTTTTCAATGACATCTGGAATTTTCATGCTTCATCTATCAACTATCAACACATCCACATATTTGGACATCATGCAACACTGGCTATAAATTGAATGGTATATGTCATCGGTTTTTTTAAGTTGTTGAGGAGGAGGGGCGTCACATGCAGGATGGAGAGCCAGTCGATAATATTCAACTGTGCCTCGTTTTTGCCAGCCTATTTACAGCCATCTCTTTTCTCAGTAGGTGCCAGAGCCCAGAGAGAGGAGAGGAGTGGATGAGAAAAGCAAAGAAAAGAAAAGAAAGGAAAAAGAAAAAAAAGACGACTGAAAGGTCTCAGAGGATGTCCTCTTATAAGTGAGCTTCTGCAATTTCAGAATTAAAAAATCAAATTAAAAACTTTAAAAAGGCTATAAAAATGACTGGTCTTGGAGTTTGCCAATGGAGTATACAAAAGGAAAACAAGATATATCTGTGTCCAATATCAGGTTTCCCTCTGTCCAGACAGTTTTGAGGGATTTCACTGCAGGAAATGAGTAGAATAGCTCACACTGCCTAGTAGCTGAAAAAGCTATGGTCATACAGGTCGAGCAGCAGTGGCGAAAATCCCAACCTACAGGAAATTCTTGTCAGAGTTTTGTGGCCAAAAGACAAAACTGACAGGGACTGCCGGCATGTTTCATGGCTTGTGAATTGCTTTGCTTCCAGGCAACAGTTACTTCTAGAAGTCAATGTATTTCCTTCACAACCAATTTCTGAAAGAACTCTCCACAGAGAATGGAATACCATGGAGCAGAGTGGCATGCAAGAGGCTCACTTCTCTTCACAGAGTTGCCCAGTTACAGTGGATGAAGAGTGACAAAAACTGGACTGTTCATGACTGGAAACGTGTTTTCTGCTCAGATGAATCTCGTTTTAGCCTGTATATGAAGTATGTGAAGTGATGCTGGGTGTCGTGCTCATCGTAGACCTCAGGAAGCCTTCCATGAGGACTATGTGCAAGGTGTGGTTCATACTGGAGGAGCTCTGTGATGTTCTGGGGGTGTTCTAATTATGTGGAAATGGGTCCGTTGGTTGAGGTGACAGTAAACACACTGCCAAGATGGAGCTGCTGAACAACCTGTTTAAGGAATGTTTATGGAATAATCTGATGTTTTCTTCTCTTGAGTTTTTAACACCTTTAAACTTCCTCTGGGTACGTGGGCATGAATGAGTTCAGACACAAAAATGGATAAGGTATAAAATATTTCAAATATGACAACTGAAAACAACAGAAACCATTTGGAGTGCCCCAGTTTAACCCTATGGAAGAAGCCCAGGGTGTTTGAATCGGTTTCAGTGACATAATTCATGTGACTTCAGTGTTTAGAATGAGACACTGAGTCATTATATCAATACAATTCACAGCACGTAATGCTGACACAGATTCAGTGCTCTGGTATTTTGCATAACATCTCTATTTTTAGCCACCTTTTCTACAGTTTTAATGCAGGTTTTGAATTTTTTTTCTGTATATTTTTTATGCTTGTCTTCGGTGCCATCACCGAACTTGCTATTGAACTACTAAAGAAAATAAACCTGCAGTTTTCTGGTTACCACTTAGCCCTTACTCCTCTGTTTTGTGTGTTCATGTCTAGGGGTAGTGTGTCCTGGCTGTTGTTGATATAGAGGGGTAGGGTGAGGTTTTAGGGCTACATGCCCTCCAAACGTATTACAAAGACTCCAAACAGGGTCTTATGAGAAAAAAGAAAAACTGCAAACAAGAGCTCGCTAAACTCACCCTTTCCTGAAAACTGCATCAAACCAGTATTGGGTTAAATATATACACAACTGTTTAACACAGTGATGCCACAAAACCACCAGATGCAAATGTTTTCAAGGCCTTCCCACTCTTTGTCTCTCTCTCTCTCTCTCTCTCTCTCTGTCTCTCTTTCATTATTTATTGTCATGTGAAGTCATGCTAGAATAAATAAAGGATTTTCTGAAATTTCATAAGATGCTGAACACAAGCTGAGCAAACTCAATGATAATAAACAACACTGACAATGTTTTATACATGTTTAGTACAAAAAATTACATGTCTAATAAAGGGCTAATTACTGTCTTGGTGTTGAGAGGCAAAATGACAAAAACTGTGTCACCTCTTAAATGCTTATCAAACTGACTGTATAATATATCTTTTTCCATATTTGTTTAACTGGATTTAATTTCATTTTGACACCTGCACTAAGAGAAATTCCTTGTACACTACACTTCTGATTGTGGTTCTCAGTCTGTACAGATATGGAAACAACTAAGCTGTCTGTTTTCAATCCACAGTTCTGTCACAATACCCACTGCTTTTATGACCTACTGCAGTTGAATCCCATTCATTCGGAAGTGTTTCAGCCCAGAGTGCTTTTTTTAATGAGATGTAATAAAGCACAACCAATCACAACAGAGCTAATTTACATATAGCAGTCTTAAAGGCCCAGTAACAAAGGTTGTGGGCTGCTTAAATGTCCACAACAGAACCACTTTTGGCAAATATTCATCACTTTATTTCTGCACTCAAATTCAATTTCACACTCATGTCACGTTTTCCTATTAGTCATCAATAAAGTAGTAAAAGATTAGTTTTAGCAACAGAGGTTAGATTTACCCAATTACTGTAAACATAATCAGCATGTAATTCCTGAGGAAAATCTCTCAGACTGTCAGATGATGAAGATTAACTCATTTGGTTTTTGTTGAGGTGTTGGTTCTTTGCCACCTATAAAGAAACAATATTTAGTGAAATAACTGGATTATTTATTCTATAACTTAATTACACTGCAAAACTGAGCTTCCCAAAAATATTATATGTACATTATGTGCATTTTTATAAACAGGCCCTTAAAAACACTTAAGCTGTCTTAAAAAGAAATCAAATTAGCTAGCAAATTAGCGAGAGTTAAACAAATGCCACCCAGCACTGATGGCTTCAATAAAAAAGCGGAAAAAATTGACAAACTAAGCTCACCGGCCACTTTATTAGGTAAGTAAAAGGTTGGACCCCCTTTTCCCTTCAGAACTGCCATAATTCTTTGTGGCATATTTTCAACAAAGTGTTGGAAACATTCCTCAGAGATTTTGGGTGGTTATTTGAGTTATTGTTGCCTTTCTATCATCTCGAACCAGTCTACCCATTCTCCTCTGACCTCTCACGTCAACAAGGCATTTTCATTCAAACAACTCACTTGATATTTTCTCTTTTTTGGACCGTTTTCTGTAAACCCTAGAGATCTTTGTGTGTGAAAATCCCAGTAGATCAGCAGTTTCTGAAATAGCTAATTAAGAGAAGGATCTTATACTCTACAGAACATTTAACAGGTAGCTAGTGTAATTATGTTCCTCTGTTCCTTATCCGTATCTTAACATTTAAAATAAGTACTTTGTATATTTTATAACATCCTTCACTGCCATTTCTTGTTGGTAATAATAGACAATAAGCATAATAGCAATAAGAAATTAAAAATCATTCTAATTTACTAAAACTCTAAACTAAAAAAATAATAAAGCAAGAAGCATCTTCAGTATTCTTTTCAAATCAGAAAGTGCAGCTAACAAAGTTGGCAGGCCTGTATTTGAGACTGAGCCAAACAGTAGCGGGATCCAGTCATGTTGTGAAAGCGTGGTTTTTCTGTGACGTGTTGTGGTGGTTTTCTGTTTCGCTTTCTCTGTGTGAATCTGAAAGTAGACAGCAGGTTAGGGTCACCTATTTGTATCTCTCACAACAACACACTTCAATGTTCTAGCATAGATTAATGTATTTTTATAAATGTTAGCATTGGTAAATATTTCTAATCTCAGTTGGAAAGGTATATGAGTATCCACTTGCACTGAGAGGGAGAAAGTCAAGGTATATAAGCAAAAAAAAAATCCAATATAGTACAATCCAAAAACTGGAGCTCAAGAACTGTTCATAGGTTTTTTACAATTCTCAAGAAGCTCTGACCACTCCAGAGTCCAGACTTGAACATCACTGAATGTGTTTTGATTACTTCAGAAAATGGCAGTGGTGGACGAAGTACACAAATCATGTACTTGAGTTAAAGTAGAGATACCCAAGGTAAAATATTACTCCAGTAAAAGTCCTTACTCTAGGACTCTCAACAAAAGAGAGTAACTCTCAGTAACTCTCTCAAAAAAGAGTTACTCTTTTACTCTCAACTTGAGTAAAAGTACAAAAGTATTTGCCTTCAAATGTACTTAAGTATCGAAAGTAAAAGTACTAAAAGAGTAATTATGACTCTGATGTCCTGTTGTCATTTTTGTAACAAGACTTGCTTCATGAACTCCTTTTAGGTGAAAGTCCTCCAGTGTCTCTCTTGGTAAACCAGTGTTTTAATAGAATGTCATTAATTAGTGACGCTGACATCTATTAAAATGATCATGAGCACAAAACACCGAAGGTAAACAGTTTCCATCAGGGAGAACCGAGTGGCTCTGAAATCACTTTTTACACACAAGCAAAGTTTTAGTTTAAGATTACTTTGTAACTTAATTACAAGTTGAATAAAAACTGGCTTTAAACTCAGGTTCACCAATGAGTTTCCTTTACTCTATTGATCTGTAGGCCTCTGTTCATAAACATAAACTAACCAAAACTAATTTACTATAAAATGAAACTGTTTGTATAAATTCAGAAAAAAAGAAACGTGCCAGTCACGACTGCATATGTGTACATATTTCTATATTGTGGTCTATTTACACAAAGTTAGGTTAATTCCATCACTTAGGTAGGTGTATGTGCTCCCAAATTTTTACGCTGCTGCCACTGATGTTGAATCTTGTGCGTGCACTGGGTTGGTATGACCAACAGGTCAAAACAAGCTTAGAACAAAGCGACCGCTGTGCCCTGATTGGTGTTCTTGCTTCTTTTGTTTTGACATGTTACGTTTTTATACACACAAAAACCAAAATGAACGACAGATTTCTCTAAATGTAGCGGAGTAAAAAGTCAGATATTTGACTTTGAAATGTAGTGGAGTGAAAGTAAAAAGTCACCCAAAATGGAAAAACTTAAGTAAAGTACAGATGCACAAAAAGTACTTAAGTACAGTAACGCATTACATTTACTTACTTACTGTCCACCATTGGAAAATGGTCAACCAACTTCTAAGACTGAACTTTGGAGGTGTGTCTGCAGAATCCAATGACTCATCAGTTTTTGTTTTGATATCCAGTAATCGAGTCTCAGTGCCACTGACTGATAATGAAATCAAACAATGCTTTCAGTTTCTTACAGTTCTGCTCACTCAACAGGTCACAGGATCAGCAGACTGGCACTGTGCTTTAGCTATTTACCCTTTTTTAACCAGGTAAAGCATTTCAGCTGGTTTGGGCTCCCAATTATAGACAGACAGTTCATTCATTGCTTAATGCTGGACATTAAAGTAGCGTTGAATGAAACTATCAAACGAAAGCAGGATATATAAGGTTTAAACCTTTTCTTGGAACCTGAAACAGACAGCAGAGGCAGTTTGAAATAACGTCCATAATCTCATATCATATCTCTTACTATATATGTAAGCTGCACCAATGTGTAACATGCAACAAAATGGAAATAACCAAAGTTTGGGAGGAGTAGTGTATGGTGTACCACAAGGCTTTGTTCTAGGACCACTGTTGTCTTCATAAAATAGGCTTTAGTATAATTAAACGCAAACATAGCATTACCTGTCATCACTATGCTGATGATAAACAACTGTATGTTTTGACCTACTAAAATATTATAAACTCACCAGTGATCACATGAGTGTTTTTTTCTGTAGTTCTTAGTGCTGATATTTTTGTTGTTGCTGCTTTTGAGTTCTGACATTGCAAAAAGTGGAAAAGAGAAGTTGGTTTGACAAGTTTTTGAGATTGGAGTAGATGCAAAATATTGTTTTTGTTAAGTATCTGTAAGTGTAAGAGAGCAGTTTAAAATATTTCGCCTAGTCATGCACAGTGGTTTTCTCACATGAACTAAATAAAAATACTCATGACTTATTGTATTGCTCAGGCTAACAACAGTGACTCTTCACTTCTCATTTTATTGTCCAGTAAAGCTGTACTGGGGCAGTTGTGTCACCACACCATCCAGCGCTTAACCCTCAGCTCATGGTCACATGAATCCAAGCTGACCATTGACTGGAAATAAAACTAAACAACCTCAACAAACGAAACCAACCAAAGTCTCTTTCACACTTAAAACCTGGGACATTACCAGTTTTTGTGTCATTCACACATGAAGCTCTTAAAATGTATTTTACCAGGATGTATAAGTTCTTACATTCTGTGAAAATGCCAGTAAAATGGACGGAAATACAATTTAGCATAAACTTTCATTTCTGAAGTTTAACCCTAAAATCTCAAACGTTCAAAATGCGATGAAAAGAATACACTGGAATAAAAAGAGCAAGAGTGTCTGAGAACACAGAGAGAGAGAGAGAGAGAGAGAGAGAGAGAGAGAGAGAAGGTGAATGTAACAAGGTGGCATTCAGCTAAACAGGATGTGTGAGGTTTAAAGTTTAACCTTTTGCGTGAAACTGAAGCAGAACAAAACATTGTTGCTCATGAACCCTCTTTACAGCTTCCTTTCTCAGCCGTTAGGCCCGTCCCCTGTGAGATGCATGCCTTCCTGCATTCAAACGTTCTACATCATTTGAAAACACAGTAATACACACACATGTTTATAAGTCAGTGGAACCAGACATTTTTTGGTCTTTATCCAAGTAGTTTTAGGTCATTGCTTCTGGTCCATTCATCATGAAATGTGCACACAATATAAACGGCAATATAAAAAATATACTTTATTTTAAGTGGGCCCTTTAGATAAAAAAACACCCGTCAGTAACATACATTAGCAGCAGTTTAGCAACAAAACCTGACTATCTGGTCAGTCCTGTCCTGCCCAGTCTGTGGAAGGTGTACAAACACCTACGATTGTAAAGATATGCCAGTAAAATTTGAACTGAAGTCAGGAAACAGGAGGCAGGTATTTCCATAACACACTTACAGGCGCACAGATATTCCTGCACACAGAGAGCTTCAAATCTGCCTAAGAACTCAGAGAGGTAAGAGCTCGAAAATGGACGTAGGTGGAAAAACTCGAGAACTTGCTGAGAAGGAACCATACTAAAGCTAAAAAGAAAAAAAACACTAAAATGAGAGTAAAAATAAGGAATAACTGCAGGTGTCTAAACTGCTGCTTGAGATTTGGTCACTTTGATTGCAGTGAAGCAGTTCACTCTCAGCTGTCAGAGTTCTGCCAACAGATTTCTGCTTTTAAGATACTAGAAAGTGGAATATGTGATAAAAATAAATAAATAAATAAAAATGCAGCAAAACAAAGATCGAATAATCAGGCAAAGTATATATTTTTAAACCCAATGTAACAACCAAACAACCAAACTAAGTGGATGGTATTTAATGGCATTTCGTCTAAAGGAGTCTTTCATAATCATTAGTATAATGGTATTTTCTAAGAAATCAGTTGCAATATTTAAGAAATTGAATAAAATGGTCAGAAAAAATATCCATTTTTTCAAGACTGGACTTATAGTTTAATCTTGAAGATGTTTTGACCCATTTTAAATCAGTCAGTGTTCGGGAACTTCATTAGTGCAACTGGATGGTAACTAAACACCTTGTTTCAATACTACAATTGAATGATACCATTAACAACAACAACAGTAATAATGTGAGTTGATTTATATGTACCTTTCAAACTATCCCAGGCACTATACAGTATTTATAAATAAAGTATATGCAAAAACCATCAAAAAACATCAATCATTAAAAAGTAATGAAAGTGAAATGTTTAATTGGACTGGAATGGAAATAAAATGATAGAAATCAGAAGCTAAGGGAGTGGTAATGAAACACTTATACTAAATATAAAATACATATAAAATCTTTCAAAACATTTACAGAAGCCTATAAGAAAGCTTACTGGCATTGAAGTGGTTGAGAAATGCAAAGAATGCAAAGAATTACCTTTATATACTTTTATATATACAAATCTGGTCTATAGTCATGCAAGGTTCTGTTTTGAAACCTAAGACTACTAAAATGACAGAACCTGGGTGATGAGGACACATTCCAGCATCACAGCCGACCAGAGAGTGTTTAGATTATACATTACACAGATCAGGCCTGGGATTATGACCACCTCCTTGTTTCTACACTCATTGTCCATTTTATCAGCTCCACTTACTGTATAGGTGCACTTTGTAGTTCTACAATCAGACTGTAGTCCATCTGTTTCTCTGATACTTTGTTAGCCCCCTTTTACCCTGTTCTTCAGTGGTCAGGACCCCCATGGACCCTCACAGAGCAGGTACTATTTGGGTGGTGGATCATTCTCAGCACTGCGGTAACACTGATGTGGTGGTGGTGTGTTAGTGTGTGTTGCAATGGACTTAGTGGATCAATCACAGCAGTGCTGCTGGAGTTTAAAAACACCTCAATGTCACTGCTGGACTGAGAATAGTCCACCAACCAAAATTATCCAGCCAACAGCGTCCTGTGGGCAGCATCCTGTGACCACTGATGAAGGACTTGAGGATGACCAACACAAACTGTGCAGCCGAATATGAGCTGTCTTCTTTGACTTTACACCTGCAAGGTGGACTGACAAGGTAGGAGTGTCTAATAGAGTGGACAGTGAGTGGACACAGTATTTAAAAACACAGCAGCATCGCTGTGTCTGATCCACTCGTTCCAGCACAACACACACTAACACAATACCACCCCCACGTCAGTGTACTGCAGAGCTGAGAATGATCCACCAGCCAAATCGTACCTGCTCTGTGAGGGTCCATGGGGTGTCCTGACCACTGATGAACAGGGTAAAAGGGGGCTAACAAAGTACAGGAACAGAACAGTCAGTTTCAGATGTCAAATCTGTTCTTTTTATGACAGTAAGGTATTATTCTTAAGCTAAATGTATTTCCTGTGAGCACATGAATGTAATTTAAGTCCAGTTTAGTCAATTCCATTCATTACAGAATGAGGGTTTTGCTCACTGTTGCTGCTCTTGTGGTCGGGGCTGGTACTGCCAGTGTCTCTCTGGAGGATCTGGAGTTCCACACCTGGAAACTGAAATTTGGTGAGAAATCTATATCTTTTTCTGCATAACAGATTCTCCCTCAGGAAATCTGAGAAGGGTTTGAGGCACCAGGTAAAATTTTTTGGAGAATTTCTTTTGAGTCATTGTGCTGCCAAATATGGTGCCACACTGAGGAACAGTTCCAGGGGAAAGCTAGAAAAGATTCTTTGAAACTGTTTTTCTCAAGGATGGTGGAAAGAAGTAGTAGTGGACAACCATGACCGTAAGAGTTCGGCCTTCAATTCAATTTAAAGCTAATTTCTGTGAGCGCCCCTATTCTGGGATTCTTGTGCGCTAGTGCTAAACTAACTTTGATTCTCACAATCATTTCTAAGGCAGTTTTAGATTAAAAGACAATACTTGAAGCTTATAAATATGTTTTATTAGAAGCTTGTAACACACATTATCATACTGTATATCTGAGCTTGTATGTATCAGTTTTACAGTGACTCTTATAATAAAGAGTTCTGACAGAGCTGCCGCTGCCGTTTTCCCTTCCTAGCAAGCACCTGGAACCTGACTACAGCTTGCATTTTCAGTCAGTGACATCTCTAGAACATGACTGATTGATTCCTCTGTCATTTCCTAATCATGTTGGTAGTTAATCTAATGTGTAAGGCCTTCAATCCAGCTCCTGAAGTCCTAATCAAGTCCTGACTGGACAGTTTTCCATTTAGCATATCAAGAATTTAACTCTTTTAACATGTTTTGTTACTTTGAGATGTGGTTCTTTTCTCAAACTCCACCTACAAGTGTGTATATATATGTTAATCTCTCAGATAAGAGTTATGGTTCAGTGGAAGAAGAGTTTCAGCGTAAGATGATCTGGCTGGACAATCTTAAGATGGTCCTGGAGCACAACATGCTGGCTGACCAGGGCCTCAAAAGCTACAGACTCGGCATGAATCACTTTGCAGACATGGTGAGGTCTCCCATACACAACCAGACATGCACAATTTGACACAATATCTGTAAATTCATTATACAATTCAGTGAATGTTAATCATTTGGGAAGAAGATCTAGTGCACTTTGTGGAAAACACACAAAAGAAACAGTGGAATTGGAAGGTTTAACCCCAGAAAAAACTTATTAAACTTTTGTTTGTTTAAAAAGTTTGGACAGGGCAACAAAATGCTGGCAAAGCTGTGTAATGGCAAAAAAACAAAAAACACGTAAAATCCTTCGTCAAACAAGAAAACATTTTCCTCTCAAAACTACAGCAGTCAGTCTCCTCAGTTCCTAAATGCTTACAGAGTGTTGTTAAAAGAAGAAGTGATGAAACACAGCGGTAAACATGACCCCGTCCCAGCTTTTTTGGAATGTGTTGCTGGCATCAAATTCAAAATGGGCATACATTTTTTGTATTTTCATTTAGTGTCAACATTTGATATGCTGTCTTTGTACTAATATCAATTAAAAATATGGTTTAAATGATTTGCACATTATTGCATTTTGTTACTCTCTCTCTACGTGTCTGTCACAAATGCATGTATTTACTGAAAACTGCTGAGTCACTAAAAGCTGAAATATACCTTTCAATATATTTTTCACTTTAGTTTTCTTTACATATATAATGCACCTGCAAATCATGAGAAAATTCTGTAAAAACAATGCAAACCATAAAAAAAAAATTCTACTGAATGTTTGTTTCTCATTAGGTTGAATGAATAACTGACTCAATGTAGCTATTGTGATATAAACTAAGCCTGTTATACAGTTTCTGATTAGGTTGAATGACATTTTTTCCAGTGCTCTGTCCACCTTTTCAAACCTTATAAGAGCAGCTATGTATAGTACATTTGTAACACTTCATGGGTGGAGCCTGACTGGGGTTATTCACTCATGGTAAACCTTCATTTTGTGTTTTTCAAAAGTGAACACTTATTTAAAAAAAGTGAACACCTTATTTAAATCCCTCTCCAACAGGACAACCAGGAGTACCAGGCCATGTTCAAAGGCTGCCTAAAATCCTTCAACAGGACCAAGAGCCGCAATGCTTCTGCATTCCTCCGACAGACAGGGAGTGCTGCTCTGCCTAGAACTGTGGACTGGAGGGAAATGGGCTATGTGACCGAGGTTAAAAACCAAAAAACATGTAGCTCCTGCTGGGCCTTCAGTGCAGTGAGTTCAGTCATTCTCATAGGACACCCACAGATATTCAGTCGTATGCAAAAGTTGGAGCATTTGGTCTAATTACATGCTGTTGTGAATAAGTTAATGCATCCTCTACAGAAAACTAATTTCTGCACATTTTAATGCCCTATTACTGTTTATTTATTTAATTCAACATATTAGGTGAAAAATAACTGTAAAATGTGGCTTGTGCAAAGGTTGTATATGTACACGTAAATGTATATATTTTATGCATAACTCAGAAAATAAATAAAAATTGTTAGGATTGTTATTAGGATTTACAGAAAAATGCCATATTTAAGTATGTTCCCTCTATAGAATGTGTTTGCTTGACTAAACCTGTCCACCACATTGGTACTCCAAACATTTTCCCAAAACATTTGTTTAATTAGCTCACCACTGACCAGCTTAGCAGCTCAGATAGTTAACAGGTTTTAGAGCTGCTGTAAGTAGCACAGTGAAAATCCACCTCACTTAACTAACATTATATGGTGATACCTATAGAAATGGTAGTGAGCGATGGCATTTTTAATAATAAAAATCAAATGAAACCAAGATTTTCCAAAAGTAAGATGCATTGCATGTTGTCCTTTTCACAGAACAAAAATACACTGATTCTGATGAAAGTCTTAAAGAAAAACATGTTTTAAAAAGAAGAAAAATATAATACAGTGGAGCATGTCGGGCTGGAGTGGTGGTTGCAAGAGATCGCCCCCTGCTGGATATATATATATATATATATATATATATATATATATAGTCTACAATACATTTTGAAATGAAAAAATTTTGGGGGGATTTTCACCCAATTTTCACCCCAATATAGTCATCTCCAATTCCACCCCTTAGTTAGGACTCCCCCAATCACACGATACTACCAATACTAGGAGGGCGAAGGCTAACACAGGCTCCCTCCAAGACCTGTGAAACCAGCCACTGCATCTTTTCGAACTGCCGCTAACGCAGTGTCATTGGACAGCTGAACGCGCTCGGAGGAAAGCATCAACCCCCAGATCTGTTACGTCAGTTAACAGACAGCTGCACTGAGTGATGCGGGCAGAAGCAGGGCCATCCTACCCACCCAGAAAGTGAGGTCAATTGTGTTCTCTTGGACCCCTGGCCACGGATGGCTGTAGCATGACCAGGGATTGAACTTGCGATGTCCTGATGATAGAGGCATCATTTATTTACTTTCCTCTTTTTAATTTTGTTTTCCTCTTTTTCAGACGGGGGCACTCGAGGGTCAGATGTTCCGGAAGACGAGGAATCTGGTATCTCTCAGTGAGCAGCAGCTGGTCGACTGCTCTTGGTTTTCAGGAAACCAAGGCTGCGCAGGCGGTTGGACAGAGCATGCCTTCGAGTACGTCATGCACAGTGGAGGCCTGCAGTCAGAGAGCTCCTATCCTTATGAGGCCAAGGTGAGCTTAAACTAGTGATGCGTTAATGCGATAGCAAATTAAAACTAGGAAAAAAGGAAACAGGAAACTGAAATTGGAAACACCTGGGTTGATTTCCTAAACATTGAACCAGAACTGCCTGGATTGATTTCCTAAACATTGAACCACAACTACCCAATCCTGATTGTTCCCGTGTCTTCTCTAGGATGGGATTTGTAGGTTCAATCCAAAGAATGCTAGTGCTACCTGCAGTGACTATGAAGAGCTACCCAGTGAAGACGAATATGTTCTGCAGGAAGCCGTGGCCGTAATCGGGCCTATTTCTGCAGCCGTCAACATCGATCGTCAAACCTTCCAACTCTATAAGTCAGGTAACCAACAGAGTTTAATTAGCTTTGTTAACATGTGTATCTTGAATCTGTCCAAACATGATTCATCCACAATCTGCCAAGTACTGTCCTTGCATTAGTTATGAATCCAAAAAATGTCCTGTATTTGCCAGAAACTTTGTTCCTTATACTTGTGCAAGTTAAAACATCTTAAAGGAGAAAAGAGTGCAAGTGTCTTTAACAAGGCTAATGGTGTAAAAGATAGAAGATTTTTCCATCCAAGACTAGTTTAACTTACATCTTAGTTGGTTTGGGTAGAATAAAGATTGTGACTTGAGGAAACTAATATATTTATACTTGACTCAAATGGATCTCCAGTGCTTCTCAAAACACCTTCTTAAGTGCCTTCAGGTAACAATAGGATTTTATAGTATCATTAAAATATCATTAGGCTTAGTAGGTTCAAGAAACAGAAATTTCAACAAGAAACAGTCTCACCAGAAAATCACAAGAGATAGTGACCTATGACCTAGAAACTAGAACTAGAAGGAAACACAAGACCTAGTGACAAGCAAGAAACTGGGAAACACTTTTGACCACATTTACAAAGACAAGGTACAAAAACGGACCATATATACACAGAGAAGAACTGAAGTCTAAACAAGACACGGGTGACCGCAATGATGAAATGGAGAAGTGAGGCACAAAGAACAGCGAAACTATAAGCTAGAAAGTTTTAAGTGACATTTTGCCGATGTCTTGATGTGTCATGTCTTATCATGATAGAGTCATTGCACCAAATTCCTCATTAATCAATTAATGTTTATCTCGATACACTAACTGATTGTAGGTGTTTATGATGATCCATACTGTAACAAGCAACCAAATCATGCTGTCCTGGTTGTTGGTTACGGCACTGACAGTTATGGGGAAGACTACTGGGTTGTCAAGAACAGGTAAATTAACAACCTAAACATTTTAAAAAGACAATTTCTGATTGAAAGGTACACTGGAAGAGTTAAAACAAGTCCAGTGCTGTCTGTGAGGTTTACTTAAAAAAAAAAAACAATATTAAAAAAATGTTTTAAAAATATCCAAACAATGCAATTGCTCCATGTTCCCCCACTAACATTAATTTATTTTACAGCTGGGGTGCTCAATGGGGTGAAAAAGGTTACATAAAGATGTCCAGGAACAAGGATAACCAGTGTGGTATTGCTACATTCACCAGCTATCCTCTGGTTTAAAGGTATCCATTCTTGAAGATCTACACTGATGAGTTTAGTTTCAACTGCCCTACTCAGATGATCTAGGAAACTGTATTCATGAGTTTGAATTACCATTAAAAACTTCAGTAGTTGTTAGTTGTCCATGGAGTTTCTGCGGTTACTGGACCACAACCCTCGAGGGGTCAGATGTGTTCTTTTAATGAGAGCATCTGGGTGAAAACACAAGACAATTTGGGGAAAATTGAGGGGGTAGTAAACTGATCTAATCCCACATGACAGCAAAGCTCACAGAAGGGGGCACTAGTGAGCTCATCAACACTGTCTGATAAACAACAAGCCTGACTTTAAAACATGGATGTAGTGTAGGTTAGCAAGGCTGAAAAACCCTTGAAAATCTCCAAAGTAGAGAACACATGGCATGCAGTAAAAATAAAAATTACTTCTTACAAGAGAAAAATAGTTCTGTTAGTCAGCAATGAAAGAAATAAACTTGTTTTTCTGGTGTTATTGCTTTTACTCCAGAAGTTAAAAGAGCCAGACTAGAGGAATTTGGGGGTGGGTTTAGGAAAGGCTTTTCCTTGTTAGCACTGCAGGCCAGCGCCAAAAGTTTAGTTATGCTCATGGGTATATTTTGGTTTTTCCATCTGAATTTACAACAATTTACCAAATCATAAGGCAAATTATTCATTACCTGCATCAAAAAATGTCCTTTTTTTGTAAAACTCCCCTCAACTTAACTGAAATTGTGATTTATGATCAAACATAGTGATATATGCTTGCAATTTGCCGCTGAAAGCCAAAAATCTTAGACGCTCTTTGTATTATTTTATAAAAATCATTTTTACAGAGCAGATCACTGATGAGATGCCATCTGTTTATAGTTTATAGCCCAGAATTGTAGAAAAATGGGTCGACTTTCAGCAGAAAAAAAATTGTGAGTTCAGCTTTTTATTATACATTTTATTATCAGTTCTTTTATTATACAATTTTAAAATGACATCACCCATCTATTTGATTGGAAAAAGACAGTTACAGCTCTGATATGACACTCACCTTTTGAAGAAGCTTATAAAATATTAAACTTATGAAATCAAGAATATGATGAAGTACATTTTGGAACCACTAGTGGTTCCAAAGAGTTAAAAACATTAACAGGTTTCCCCCAAAGATGCATTCTCAAGACTAGACCACAACTGACCTGGTGACCTATAAAAGGTTTAGTTATTTTTGTTATTGATATGTACATTTGTTTTACATTTCTTAATTATTTAAATGTGATTAAATATGCCATTTAAAATCTACTGTCTTTTGATTAATAATTGCAGTGTTCAATGAAAAACTGAACTTCACTGACTCATGCAATGCCTCTTTAAGTGTGATATCAAATTAAAGTTGATAAAGAAACAGTTTGATGAAAGACTAAATTTAATTGATTTCATTGTTTTTATATGGCAACTATGAGGCTAATGTAGCTACAATGTGTAGTTTTAGGGAAGTCTGTTTATTCACCAAACTTTTCATTAGTGTTCATCAGTTTGATAAAATTATGTTTTTTTTTCTCTCCAGATGACACAGAGAGAGCAAAACTAACTCATGGAGGAACTAAGCAGAGTCCGAGCAGGAAAAATATACAGAGATTTACCTCTGTCCAGAAACATTTGAATATATTTATCAACGCAAAAGTTAATAATTCTTTAAAATGCTTTTACATGTGTTTATTTTTTCAACATTTCTACTAGGAGTGAAAAACAGAGCATTAATCTGGTTGTGGACAGTCTCTGAGCTCTTTATATTTAATAAACACAATCCTCATTGTAATGCACTCCTTAACCTCTTATTCTCCAGGGTATATTTTCCTTTGTCCACATGATCACATCACAAGGCAAATTATTCACTAACTGCAAGAAATAAATGTACATTTTTATTTTATTGTTTTAGTTTTTTGTAAAAGTTCCCCTCAAATTAACAGAAAGTGTGAATCATGATCACACATATTGCTATATGCTTACAATTTGCAGCTGAAAGCCAAAAAAACATAGATGCGCTTTGTATTATTTTATTTTAAAAAAAATATATATATATAATTTAAGGAGCAGATCACTAAAGAGATGCCATCTGTTTATAGTCTAGATTTGTGGGAAAATTATGAGTTCAGATTTTTCTAATATAAGGGTTTAAAATTACATCACCCATCTATTTGACTGGAAAGAAGACAGCTACAGCTCTCATACAACACCCACCTTTTGAATATAGCTTATGAAACATGAAAGTTAAGAAGAATAAGAAGTTGAAGAATGTATAATAAAAACAGCTAATAGAAAACTATAATAGCCAAATAGCCATAAAAACAGTCATTATAGTCTGCATTAATTATAAGGCAATAATATTGTTATTGAAAATTGTGGTATTAAAATGCTTTTGAGAGAAAAGCGTATTTTTGTATGTGCGTATGTGACCATGTGTTTCCTAACACTGACTAGCGCCCCTACTGATGTAGACCTCAAGTCCAGTCTCGAAACCACAATATGGTTTTGGTCTTGTCTTGGTCTCAACATCATTTGGACTCTGTTTTGTCTCAGTGTAAGGTATAATTGTATATTGTTGTTGAGTCCAATGCTGTTGTCCAAGGGGACTGGAAACTGAATTCTTCTTCTTCTTTCGGCTGCTCCCTTTAGGGGTCGCCACAACGGATCATCTGCCTCCATCTTGCCCTATCCATTGCCTCCTCTACTTTCACACCAACCATCTCCATGTCCACCTTCACTACATCCATAAACCTTCTCTGAGGTCTACCTCTTCTCCTTCTACGCGGCAGCTCCATCTCCAACATTCTTTGCCCAATATATCCACTATTCCTCCTCAACACATGTCCAAACCATCTCAACCTGGCCTCTCTGGCTTTATCTCTCTACTGATCTACCTTCACTGTCCCTCTGATCTGCTCATTTCTAATCCTGTCCATTCTTGTCACTCCCAACGAAAATCTCAGCATCTTCATCTCCGCCACCTCTAGCTCAGCCTCCTGTCTTTTAGACAGAGACACAGTCTCCAAACCATACATCATAGCAGGACGCACTACTGTCTTGTGAACCGTCCCTTTCACTCTTGCTGCTATCCTTCTGTCACACATCAGCCCTGACACCCGTCTCCACCCACTCCATCCTGCCTGCACGCTCT
Source organism: Pygocentrus nattereri (assembly GCF_015220715.1). Taxonomy (NCBI): domain Eukaryota; kingdom Metazoa; phylum Chordata; class Actinopteri; order Characiformes; family Serrasalmidae; genus Pygocentrus; species Pygocentrus nattereri. The sequence continues at coordinate 11,714,360 of NC_051220.1, forward strand.
TCTTCACCTCTTTTCTACACTGTCCATTGCTCTGGATGGTTGACCCAAGATATTTGAAGTCATCCACCTTTACGACCTCTGCTCCTTGCATCTTCACCTTTCGACCTGCCTCCCTCTCATTCACACACATGTATTCTGTCTTGTCTCTACTGACCTTCATTCCTCTCCTCTCCAGTGCAAACCTCCACCTCTCCAGATTCTCTTCCACCTGCTCTCTTCTCTCACCACAGATTACAATGTCATCTGCAAACATCATGGTCCATGGAGCCTCCTGCCTGACCTCATCTGTCAACCTGTCCATCACCATTGCAAACAAGAAGGGACTCAAAGCTGATCCCTGATGTAACCCTACCTTCACCTTGAAACCATTTGTCACTCCAACTGCACACCTCACCACTGTCTCACTATCCTCATACATGTCCTGCACCACCCTAACATACTTTTCAGCTACACCTGACTTCCTCATAAAGTACCATATTTCCTCTCTTGGCACCCTATCATATGCCTTCTCTAGAACCACAAAGACACAATGCAGCTCCTTCTGACCTTCTCTGTACTTCTCTACCTTTCTCCTCTAACTGACAACCAACCTGTGGTGCATATGAACTTTCCACATTCAAAATTACACCATCAACCTCCAACTTCAGGCTCATGATCCTGTCTGACACTCTCTTTACATCCAGAACACTTTTCACAAGCTGTTCCTTTAGGATCTCAATTTCTCTTCCTCTCTACACCATGATAGAACAGTTTGAATCCACCTCCAATGTTCCTGGCCTTGCTTCCTTTCCATCAGGTCTCCTGAACACACAGAATATCTACCTTCCTTCTCTCCATCATGTCTGCAAGCTCTCTGCCTTTACCAGTCATTGTCCCTATGTTCAGAGTCCCTACTCTAACCTCCACACTCCTGCCTTTCTTTCTCTCTCGCTGCCTTCTAACCCACCTTCCTCCTCTCCTCTTTGATGGTCTTCGACCTACAGTAGTCCAATTTCCACCGCCACCCTGCTGGTCAACAGCACCGGAGGCGGTTGTTGTTAACCCGGGCCTCGACTGATCCGGTATGGCAATCATATTTGTGATCCGCATGATAGTTTTGGAACAAGTTTTACACCGGATGCCCTTCCTGACGCAACCCTCACCATTTATCCGGGCTTGGGACCGGCACCAGAAGTACACAAAGTACACCCCTAATGGCTGGTTTGGACTGGAAATTATTACTGAAAATAACACTCTGTAAGAATTTGGGAACTGAGGAGTCCAACTGCTGTAGTTTTGACAGTGAAATATTTTCCCGTTCTTGTTTGATACAGGATTTCAGCTGCTTAACAGTTCAAGGTCTCCTTTTTGTCATATTTTTCATTTCAAAATGCACCAAATGTTATCAGTGGTGACAGGTTTGGACTGCAGGCAGGTCAATTTAGCACCTGGACTCTTTTAATACAAAGCCATGCTGTTGTAATATGTGCAGAATGTGGTTTAACACTGTCTTGCTGAAATAATCAAGGCCTTCCCTGAAAAAGACATCATCTGAATGGCAGCACGTTGCCAAAAAGTGTATATATTGTTCAGCATTAATGGTGCCTTCACAGATAGCACCCATGCCATGTGCACAAATGCAGCCCTATACCAACATGAATACTGGCTTTTGAATTGAGCACTGATAACAAGCTGAGTAGTCTTTAGTCTGAAGGACAAATTCCATAATTTCAATTGTTGATTCATTGGACCACAGGACACTTTTCCACCTCACCTCCGTCCATTTTAAATGAGCTCAGACCCAGAGAAGATGGCAGCATTTCTGGATCTGGATATATGTTTTTCGGTCAGCAGTGCCTGGTCATTGTTGTCTAAATGTCCTATTCATGATGTGTCATACATTTTCAACAGGATACAGATCTGGACTGCAGGCAGGTCAATCAATACACATGTGTCTATGAAGGCATACACATGTTGTAGCACATGCAAAATGATGCCTGGCATTGTCTTGCTGAAATAACCATGGTCTTTTTGGGAAAAGATGTTGTCTTGATGGCAGCATATGTCGTTCTAAAATCCCAATATACACCTCTGCAACTATGGTACGTTCACATACATGCAAGTCAACTCTGCTGTGGGCACTGATGCGCCCCATGCCATGACAGATGTTGGCTTTTGCACCTTTCACTGATAAAAGTCTGGGTGGTCTCTTTCTTTTTTGGCATGGAGAACTCAATGCCCTTTTTTTTTTACCAAAAACAAGCTGAAACACAGACTTATCTGACCACAGCACACATTTCCACTGTCTTTCAGAACATCTGACATGAACTCAGGCCCTGTGAACGTGGTGGCATTTCTGCATAGAATTAGAATAGATGCATGGTTTCAAGTCTCATTTCTTAACACAGCAGCAGACTGCGTTAAGCGCTGAAAGTTTATTTTAAACTAAAGTATCATTGAAACCAAATGGCTATGTTTAACACATATATCAATGCTATTTGAGAGCTTGAAGGTACATTCAATAGTGATTTCCAGTCTTTCTTTACAAAAAAACAATATGCTCAAGGTTTTATTAATACATTAAACATTTCTTTAAGTAAACATAAGCAAAGTTGAAATATATTCCTCAAGAATACTTTATATAGTAAGCATAAAATTATCAATGTGCTAGTAGTATACTTGTATGTGTACTATTTCAATACTTCTTGGTTCTAAGCTGACCCACTTTTTGATTAGAGACTAGTTGACATCAAACGTAAAATGTCTTTACTGAGCTATAAATTCGATATGTCAACCAGTCTAGGCAACTCCTACTGTACTAAACTATACTGAACTATACTAAAAGTGAAATAAAGGTATACTGTTTACTAGTTTTCTAGTTATATACTTCTATCCCACTTTTTTGTTTATGAGAGGACACTTTATAAAATGAATTTACAAGTACAGACCACAAGTATAAAAAAGGTTTATCTTTATTTAACAGGGAGGGACAAAGTACAAAAGGCATGTACTTGAGTTAAAGTAGAGATGCTCAAGGTAAAATAATACTCCAGTAAAAGTAGAAGTTCCTCCCTTTACACTTCCACTTGAGTAAAAGTACAAAAGTATTTGTCTCCAAATATACTTAAGTATTGAGAGTAAAAGTACTAAAAGATTAATTATGGCTCTAATGTCCTGTTATCATTTTTATAACAAGAATCTTGCTTAATTAACTCGTTTTAGGTGAAAATACTCCAGTGTCACTCTTGGTAAACCAATCTTTTAATAGAATGTCATTAATTAGTGATGCTGATGTCTATTAAAACGATCAAAAGCACAAAACACTGAAGGCAAACTATTTCCATTAGATAGAACCAAGTGAAAACAAGCCAAGTTTCAGTTTAACATTCATTTGCAACTTAGTAACAAGTTTAAATTCAATAACAAGTTGCTTTAATCACAGGTTCACAAATGAGCTTTCCTTTACTGCATCTGTGGGTCTCTGTTCATAAACATAAACTAGCCAAAACAAATTTACTATAAAATGAAATAGTGTTTGTATAAATTCAGAAAAAAGACACATCAGTCACGACTGCATATGTGTGCATATTTGCACATATATGTGGTCTATTTACACAAAGTTAGGTTAGTTCCATTATTTTACACTGCTGCACTGGCGTTGGACCATATGTTTGCACAGGTCAAAACAAGCTCAGAGCAAAGTGCACGCTGTGCCCTGATTGGTGTTCTTGTTTTGCACTTCTTTCATTTTGACACGTTACATTTTTATACACAAATAAACCAAAAGATACAACAGTTTTTCCTTAAGGTAGTGGAGTAAAAAGTAAGATATTTGACTTTGAATTGTAGTGGAGTGAAAGTAAAAAGCCACCCAAAATGTAAATACTTTGGTAAAGTACAGATACACAAAAAAACTACTTAAGTACAGTAATGAATTACATTCACTTCGTTACTGTCCACCACTCATATTCACATACATGTATAAATGCAAGACTAAGCTAAATATACTTCTCAGTATAGGCCAAGTAAACTTAAGTAAAAGTTTGTGTAGTATAACTTTGCACATAAAAAGTACAGTGTACTATAAGCACATAAAAAGTAACTGAGTGAAAGGGTACTCATTTATTTTTAGTTTAAATGTATACTAATATAAGTATACTAATACCACACTTTAATAAACACAGACTGAGATTTCTTCAGATTTTTTCATGATACTGTGTTGATGGTGATCTAAATTATTTGCAATCTGATTGGGCAGATGAGACAAAGATCCAAAGGAACCAAAATGATGAGAAGAGAAGAGAATGGTAAAGGGAAGGTGATCCAAAGCATACCACCTCATCCATTAGCATGGTGGAGGTAGTGTTATGGCGAGGGCATGTATGACTACTAATGGAACTTGATCCCTTGTATTTATTGATGATGTGACTGCTGACAAAAGAGGCAGGATGAATTCTAAAAAGTGTATAGATATGTTATCTGCTCAAGTTCTGCCAAATGCTGCAAAACTCATTGGACAGTGCATCGTAGTGCAGGCAATGTCCTTACGTATACTGCTAAAAGTAAGACTGAACAAGGAAGAACTGAAACAAGCTGCAGTGAAGGCCTGTCAGCGGATCACTTGGGATAGACAGGCGCAGACTGTATTAAAAATAACAGTTTAATGTGTGATTGTTTGTCCAATTACTTTTGAGCCCTTGAAAATGAGGACTATGAATAATGCAACAGTGGCAGAAGGAAACAGAGGATCACAGATGAGGCTTGAGTTGAGACAGTTAATAACAAAGTTGAAAAATGAGAGCAAGAAGTCAAAAACCAGAGATGGAAAAACAGGTCATACACAGAAGTAGACAAACAGAAACTGGAGAAACGCTCAGTATACATAGTAGAAACCATACTTTACAAAAAAGCTGCACTAAAGTCCAGGCTTAAATAATAAACTAACAATACATGAATAAGGAGCAGGTGTCTGTGTAATCATAAGTCCAGTGAAGCTGAGAACTGATAGGTTGATCGGTTGGAGTCCTGAGCTATGTGAATCAGTGAGGGGTTCTGGGAATTGTAGTTTGAGGTGGCTATGTTGGCTGTAGTTCCAGCTATGCCAGAGGGATGTGGTTATAATACCTGTTGTTCAGCAGTTTTAGACGTGAATATAAACACATTAAAGATGAAAGTCTGCGCATTAAACTTAATATGTAATTCTAATTTGACATAACAGAAAATTACACCATAGCCTCAACAGCAAAACATAATATCAGTATTCAGGGAGTCACACTCTACCTTTATTCCAGCTTCCATTCTTTTCAGGAGACTCACTTTCAGCTCCTCTAAGAAAACTGCAGACACACCTCCAAAGCTCAGTCTTAGAAGTTGGTTGATCATTTTCTGAAATAATCAAACACATTCAGTGATGTTGAGGTCTGGACTCTGGGCTGATCCATTGTTCAGCTTCTTTGTTTGATGTGTCTCCTTTTCTCAGTGAGGTTCTTCTTGACAGCTACACATCCTTTCAGACCCATAGCACTGAGTCGTCTTCTCACAGTGGAAGGATGGACAGAAACACCTGTGGATGTTTTCAGATCTGAAGCAGCTTGATTTTATCCTCTCTCTCAAAGGTGAAAGCGTTAAGTGCTGTTTATCTGATGGGGGCAGTTTTGGTGTCTACCAGCTCTTCCAGGTGGTTGTTAGAAGACACATTTTCACAGATTTTTAACTCCAGTTTTAAAACTTTTTCACTTTTACTTTCTCTTTTCGTATGCAGGTGTATTTCGCATATCAGATCTACTCACAAACATCTTGACCTTAGATGTACCTAAGAAAGCTGTTATGATCAGAAATTAAATAAACGCTAGGGTGGTGATGCATTGGCATTATTTTCAAAGTGAAACTGACTGTGTGGTTTGTCTTGTCTTGCTAAAAGCTTGTGAACGTGATTTCAGCTGCCTGCAGAGAGGAGTTTGTGGTGAGCGTTTGTGAGCATCTTTAGCACAGATGTAGCAACAAACATCAGGAAATGAGGCAGAAGTTCATGTAACTCACTTATAGTCTTCAGTATAGACTCACTGACAGGTTCAGGCTGCAGTAGATCCCACTCAGGTAAGAGCGGAACCACACGCAAAATGTTTAAAATGGGAAAAATCAAAACAGAACAAAAAGCTTATGCTTCCAAAGAGAAGCAATAAATGTAGTTAGAAGCTGTTAGTAGTTTGTTATAAGAACATGTTTGAATGCAGTTTTCTAGTTGCATATAGTCAAAAGGCAATGCGTAGACCTAATCAGATCAGTGAATATTTTTTTCAGAATTCTTTATAATACGATGATACGATGAAGAATACGATGATTTGTAAATCCTTTTCAACCTATATTCAATTGAATACACTGTAAAGACATGATATTTAATGTTTCAAATGGATAAAATTTATGGTTTTTTGCAAATATTCACTCATTTTGAATTTGATGGCTGCAACACGTTCCAAAGAAGTTGGGACAGGGGCATGTTTACCACTGTGTTACATCACCTTTCCTTTTAACAACACTCAATAAGCGTTTGGGAACTGAGGACACAAATTGTTGAAGCTTTGTAGGTGGAATTCTTTCCCATTCTTGCTTGATGTACAACTTCAGTTGCTCAAATGTCCGGGGTCTCCGTTGTCGTATTTTGCACTTCATAATGCGCCCCACATTTTCAATGGGAGACAGGTCTGGACAGTAGGCAGGCCAGTCTAGTACCCACACTCTTGCTACGAAAACTCCAAAACCTGTTTGTACCTTTCAGCATTAATGGTGCCTTCACAGATGTGTAAGTTACCCATGCCTAACACACCCCCATACCATCAGAGATCCTGGCTTTTGAACTTTGGGCTGATAACAATCTGGACAGTCCTTTCCATCTTTGGCCCAGAGGACACGACATCCATGATTTCCAAAAACGATTTGAAATGTGGACTGGTCAGACCAACAGGACACTTTTCCACTCTGCATCAGTCCATCTCAGATGAGCTCGGGCCCAGAGAAGCCGGCGGCGTTTCTGGGTGTTGTTGATATCTGGCTTTCCCTTTGCATGGCAGAGTTTTAACTTGCACTTGTAGATGGAGCGACGAACTGTGTTCACTGACAGTGGTTTTCTGAAGTGTTCCTGAGCCCATGTGGTAATATCCATTACAGAATGATGTCGGTTTTTAATGCAGTGCCACCTGAAGAATAGAAGGTCACAGGCATTCAATGTTGGTTTTCTGCCTTGCCGCTTACTTGCAGAGATTTCTCCAGATTCTCTGAATCTTTTGATGGACTCATCATATTATGGACTGTAGATGACAAAATCCCTAAATTCCTTGCAATTGCACATTGAGAAACATTTTTCTTAAACTGTTGGACTATTTGCTCACATAGTTGTTCACATCCTTGCTTGTGAATGACTGAGCCTTTCAGTGATGCTGCCTTTATACTCAATCATGACACTCACCTGTTTCCAATTAACCTGTTCACCTGTGGAATGTTCCAAACAGGTGTTTTTTGAGCATTCCTCAACTTTCCCAATCTTTTGTTGCCCCTGTCCCAACTTCTTTGGAACGTGTTACAGGCATCAAATTCAAAATGAGTGAATATTTGCAAAAAACAATAAAGTTTATCCGTTTGAACATTAAATATCTTGTCGTTGTAGTGTATTCAGTTGAATATAGGTTGAAAAGGACTTGCAAATCATCGTCTTCTGTTTTTATTCATGTTTTACACGACAACCCAACTTCATTGGAATTGGGATTGTAAGTATAACTAGAAATATGTGTGATTTGAAATCTCCTGTAGGCCTTATAATAAGCCATCATAACACATGAATATAAAGAGCAACAGTGAGCTGACGAGTATGAATATTCACTCATTTTATTTGTGTCATAACTGCTTGTTAATGACTTTTGAGGTTTGTCCAAATTGAACTATTAATGAACCCATTTTAAATGATTCATAACACATTTATAAGGGTAGCTTTATTGTTAAATGATTCTAGAAAAGTACAATATTGTGAGAAATTTACATATCGTACTTTTATAAATCACATTTATTTAATTTCCAGTCAAAACAACCAATAAGCACAACTTTTTAAAGATGCAGATGTTTGTGAGACGATGTCACATATAACAATATGCTCAGACATAAAACAATAAGAAAATAAAATAGCCTTGAAATAATTAAAGAATGATTAAGAAAATTAAGAAATAAAAGCAAGCAACTAAAGTAAAATAAAGAGTAAAGTGATAAGTAATATGTAATTAATTACTTTTTAAAATACCCTTAGTGATGTAATGCAACATAACTTTTGCATTGACACATCTGCAGTCTTTCCATCTTTTTTAAAAGAGAGCTGATTTAGTCTGAAGAGTCCACTGCATTAATTCAGTGACTTTTAATGACCAGCAATTAGAAAGGCAAGGATGGATAACATGGATTAAATTTCCATGTAATTTATTTGATAGCTGAAGTCTGAAAATTGAGTGGTAAGTAAGTGGGCTTATATTTTAAAAAAATTAAGGCAAACAAATTAAGGCAACACTTTGCATAGATCTCTTTGTGTTATGCTATGGTAAAATAAAAAAAAAGAAAGATTTAAAACAATGTTAACTCAAAGTCTTTTATTTTGACATGATTTAGTTGTATGTACTACATAAGATGAGCACATTTCAGCTAAACATTTTGAGTTGAAAGTAAAAGAAAAATTAAGTTGACTTAACATAGTCATTTCAGTTATACTGTGGTAAAATATTCAAGTATAGATCTGGTTCAGTCATGGGCTGGAGGTTAGGGAACCAGCCTCGTGACCGGAAAGTCGCTGGTTCGATCCCCAGAGCCGACAGCACATGGCTGAGGTGTCCTTGAGCAAGACACCTAACCCCCAACTGCTCCCTGGGCGCTGCGGATTGGGGAGTGCGTGTGCTCACTAGAGTGTATGTGGTGTTTCACTTCATAGATGGGTTAAATGTGGAGGTGAAATTTGACTAATAAGGGTCACTTAATCTAATCTAATATCAAATGACTTAAATAGGTTCAATATACTTAACTGAAATTTATTTAATTGTATCAATTCAAAAAGATCCATGCAAATGGTTTCCTTGATTTTTAAAATAACACATTTGTTTTATGTGTTGTGTGGCAATTTCTGGAAGCAACTGTGAACAGTCAGTGATAGTGATAGTAGCTAAAAAGAGGACAATGAAAACTGGACAATGATCCTAAACACACCTTAAAATCCACCGTCAGTAACTTTAACTTCCAAGCAGAAGTGGGACAGAAATTAAACCCACTTGGTCAAATAGGTATTGAATATGAAGCAACAAGACACTGCAACAAGACACTGCAAGGCTACTAAAAATACTTTCCTTAAGCCTTGCACTTTTGCTGATATCCCATCCACAAAGTCACTGTTGAAAAAAACACTGTTGTAATAACAATAATCATGATGAAAGAAAAAAGGTTTACAAAACTTACAAAACCGTCATTTGCTGTAGTTTTCTAATGTACTGCATCCATTGTGCTTCTTGAAAAAAAATTAAAATGCACATTTAAATAAAAATAATATTTAAATAAAAATGCACATTAATGGGCCACATTTAAGGGACTTGGCCAATGTTTTATGAGACATAATATTTTTCTCTCTCAACAGGCAATGAATCCTGCAATAGGTGGATCGGCAGTTTTTACTACCGCTGACCAAATATCCCAGGGCATAAAGACAAGCAGAAATGTCACTATTCAAATCACCAATTGCAGTGATACAACCACCTTAGCAAATCCAAGGTAAGAACAGATGAATGTTGTCAGTGAGTGTCTCTCAGACTGACATGGGTTTTGACAGTGCAGAACTCACGGTCACTGGAAACCTTCTGATTAATTACAATCACAACTTTACCCTGTTTAAGCAACAAAGTAACTGTGAACCCATTATTAGACAGAATGTTGAGAAAACCTGGAGACACTTTAATAAAAACTGCATTAAAACTAGAATAAATGTATTTCTTGAAGAAAATGATTGTGCAGCTTAAGCATTTCTCAGAAGGCTGCTAAGCTGTTGCTAAGTGGTTTTAAGGCTGTTGCTAGGTGGCTGTTGTGATGTTCCAAGTGGTTGCTAAGGTGTTGCTAAGTGGTTACTATCATATTCCAGGTAGTTACTGTGGTGTTGCTAGATGGTTGGTATTGTGTTCCAGGTGGTTACTAGAGTTTTGCTACGTGGTTGCTATGGTGTTACAGATGTTTGCTAGGGTGTTGCTAACCTGTCTGTGGTACCTGTAGTGATTGCTAGAGTGTTGATAGATGGTTGCCATAATGTTGCAGGAGGACAGTAGGGTGTTTGTAAATGATTGCTATGGTACCCAAGAAGGTTGCAAGTGTGTTAAACCATCTGTTAAACCAAATATTGAGTATCATCCTTGCCATTAATGCTAGTGAGTTGGCAGCCAGCTAACACTTCAGTAGTTAAAAAATAAATAAATGAATAAAAAAAGCATGGGACCACCTGAATGCCAGGGGTTATTTCGTGCACTAGTAGCTTGGTAACCAGTTGCGCTATCTCTGGTGGTGGCTAGGGTGTTGCTAGGTACTTGATATGGTTTTCCAGGTTGTTGCTAGGGTCTTGCTAAGAAGTTGCTATAGTTTTCCAGGTGGTAGATAGAGTTGCAGGTAGGTTGCAATGGTATCCGAGATCTGAGTTTTACATTATGAATTATACTCTCTCTTTCTGCATAACAGGACCTACACTTTCAGTGGTTGCTGTCACCACCCTCCCCAACCTACCATCCCACAAAGGACACAAGAAACATGCTCGTTTTCCAAAATCTCATACACAGCCCGTGGTGCTGTCGGAGTCCTGACATACCAGATCCTACAGAATGAAAGACATGTTGGTGAACTGGCCATCATGTTCTCTGTGCCTTTTGACTACAATTTGTACCAAAACTGGTTTGCTCTTGGAATTTTTGAAGCAGACATTCCATGTGATTATAATCTGTTCAAGAGGATGTATTATGATGTTGATGGTCCATTCACTAGAGCCAAAGGTACCGGGAGTATTATAAAACATAAAGACAGGCCACAGTTGAAGGGAACAATGTCTTCTTTTGGCCATTCGATTATTAAGGTTGAATTGTGGGATGAGTAGTCTTGGTGCCTTTTACCAAACAGATCCTTACCAAAGATTTACCAAACAGTGCTGAAGTCCATCTAGCATTAACGGTTACCATCCAGTACATAGTTTATCTAACAAGTCCTTCATTAATTTATATTAGCTGAAGGAATTGAGCAGATCCCTGCAATGAACTAAACATGTTCTTCTTACTGTCTCTTATCTACTTAGTCATAACTTTACTGAAAACAGCACATTCTGATTCTTATGTTAAATGATGTTTTTACCAGTAAGAACACATTACTGAGAGTTTGTGGTAAAAAAAAAAAAAATTAATGCATGCCTAATACTTTGCACAGTACTGTATATGTTTTAAGCACAAAGTATATACTGGAAATCTGAGCCTTGATAAACTAGCATGTAACCCTCTTATTATACATTGTGTAGTTCTGCTCAGCATGTTTATATTTTTAAAAAGCAATATGAATCCAGACTACTGGGACTCTTTCCTTTAAACATTGCGTGTTGTTTACCAAGAGACATTACTAAGATGTATTATTAAACTGCTTGCTGTTTTCTTCATTCTGAGTTATGAGTTATAGGGATCCCTGAAAATAAACTTATTAGAACAATATGTTGTCGTGGTTTAAGTGCTTCACAGTCAACAAACTTCTGTCTTTGGTGTTCTTAACTAACTAAGGATGCAGTGCTGCTCTGTCTCAGGGGGACGCTGTAGCAGACTGGTTCACCCATCTGGTCCTTCATAGGCTAGCATCTGTAACTATGCCCGGAAGGTTTGCAATGTGCCGTAACATATTTGTAAATCTGAAAATAAAATGCGTACAACTCTCCCAAGAGTTTAGTGTAAAGAGCGACTGTTCCTCAGTTCGTAAACCAACCCGTGTAAGTTCTCAGTTAATGTGAGGAAGAGCACATGGCCAAACTAGAAAAGAGCACACAGAGTAGTCTGCATGCATATATGTATATGTATACACACTACACTTTAACGTTTGTTTAATTGTGTGTTTACTGATTTGCCTGTAGACTGCAAGTGACTGAGATTAAAACATGACTGAGATTAAAAACCAATATAATTGTAGCTCCTGCTGGTCCTTCAGTGCAGTGAGTTCAGTGAGAGTCTCATAGGACACCCACAGATATAAAGGCATATGTAAAAGTTGGGGTACCTGGTCAAATTACATGTTGGACTGAGTGTTGAAATGAGCAGAAATGAACACTGTTCCTGTTTATTTGCTGAATTTAACATGTAGAAATGCAAAATTGCCTGTGGAAAGATTGAGGCATCTTATTATGGCATGACAAACGTAGCAAATAAATAGAAATTATGCGCAAAATTTGCAAACAAAACACCACATTTTAGTCTTTTCTCTGTAGAGAATATCTCAGGTTGCTGTGTGACTGTAACTGAACTTCACTGACTGAGTGCATATGTTTCCATAAGTGTGCTATGTAATAAAATTTAAGTGTTAAAGTAACAGTCTGACAAAAGACTATGTTCACAGTTCCCCTGACCACCCCTGCTATACCCCAAATAAAGACATTTGTTATCTGACATTAGTATATTTGGTTTTGCATTGGATCTATGAGGCTAATGTATGTGTCTAAACCAGTTTAGTTGGGGTCTGTTTATTCACCAGACTTTTCTACAGGGAGATTCACTCGAAAGAGGCCCCAAATATTCTGTTGTAGTTCTTGTTAGGATGAAGCAATCTGAACCGAAAAAATACACTACATACCCTGACGTATGTGTAATTGATTGCATGATGTGTGATGCTGGAAATGATCACCAGACACATTTTGATGCAACACTCAATGCTCAACACTGAATGTAATGGCAAGCATTAGAGAGGTTAAACGTTACAGGGTCCATCGCCCTGAAGAAGGGGCATCCCGGCTTGTTCAGAGGAACACATTGCACATCGTTAATTTTAGCGAGAGTTATTGCAGAATATTTGAGGCCTCTTTCGAGTGAATCTCCCTGTGTAATTATAAATGGTAATCAGTAATCCTCCCTCCTCTGTAGAACTGTAGAAATACTACAGTTCCCAGATTCCGTCACTTGGTCATGTGACAGAGAACTCTAACTGATCCACTGATCAGAGCTCTTTATCACCAGATGTCCTAGTACACATACCTGTTTCCTCAACTCAGAACAGTGTGATCTTTCTAATAAATAGCTAATATCTAATAAACACAAACTAAATCATCAACGCAGGACACTCACTCAGCAAACTGCACACCTAAAGAAATATAGTAATATAGCAAATAAATAATAATAATAATAATAATAATAATAAAAACAGTGACTGTGGTCCGAAGCCTTTATATTTTTATTGGAATTTGTGGTATTAAATGCTTATGAGAGAAACATGTTTTTTTTGTGTGTCTGTGTGTTTACTAGCATATCGCTGCTGTCAGAAGAAAACCTTGTATCTCCAAAATGGTAACTTTACAGGAGAAGCAAAAAACCTATTTTACTTTTAATGTAAGCGGAATCAGACTTTTTTCCAACTAATTCTGGCCAGTTTCTTTTATGTTGATTGTCAATGTTGTTGTCCTTGTTATTGTTTGTGCTCCCTGCACCCAGAATCTCATGACACTTCAGAAACCTCAGAATGAAATGCACATGTGACCACACTGAAAAAGAACAGTGACAGTGTCTGAGAACAGAGAGAGAGAGAGAGAGAGAGAGAGAGTAGATGAACACAACAGAGTGCCATGCTTCAGCTAAACAGGATGTATGAGGTTTGGGTGAAGTTTTTTTCTATGAACTGAAGCAGAAAAATGATTTACCTGCAGTTGCTTCCTGTCTCGCCTATGAGTTATTTACTCAGTGTTGATGACCTACATTCAATTCGTCGGATCAAAATCAAACGTGTTTTTGTCTCAATAAATCCACAAAACCTTTAACATAATATAAGGATCATCAACTTAATTTTCCTGAACACTTAAACCATTCAGATGTTGGGAATTATAATATTACAGTCTAATAGAACTTCAAATAATTAGAAGGAAATATTAGACGTGTCAAGAATGATGAACGGTTGAAGTGTAGAACATTAATATGATAATAATACAGGGAGATTCATTCGAAAGAGGCTCTGAATATTCTGTAATAACACTCTCAGAAATAAAGGTAGTACACTGTCACTAGGGCAGTGCCCCTCTCAGTACCTTTAGTGAGGGAACCTAACTGTCCCATTATCCATTGAAATGATAGTCTGTTGTACTGAATCTTCACACTCCGTCTCGTCTCCAGTCTTTTTATTATATTGTTCTGTTTTAAAACATCAACTTATGCAAAGGAAAAACATATTTAAGGTGCACAATTGGACCTTAACCACTGTTGTACCTTTGAGGGAACATTTACCTACATTTACCTAAAGTGGACCTGCACAGAACCTTTAAACAGTGTAGAACGAAAGCAATCTGAACAAAACAACGTGCAATGTGCTCCTCAGTCTATGGAGCTTTAAAAAGGTCAGGATGCTTCTGCATCTGAGTGGTGAGGTAGGCTCCAGACAGACGTCGCAATGTTTAACCTCCATTTGCAACTTGCGGGTGCAGACCCCTGAACCCCTTCATGTGGCCAGCATCGCATGTAATGCAATCAATTACACATACATCAAGGTATGTAGCGTAATTTTTTGGTTCAGACTGCTTCATCCTAACTAGAGTTACAACAGAATATTCAGGGCCTCTTTTGAGCGAATCTCCCTGTGTGATAATAATATAAGCAATCTGTCTGAGTAAACGTTATATTGCGTCTCATGTTATGGTGCCTTGTTGAGGCAAGGAGGTTTGCATGCATGAGAGAAGCAGAGAACAATATGGCATTTGGTTTAAACTTCTGTCAGGTGCCTAATAGCAGAAAGGTCTTAGCAGAGGTGCCAGGCTAAACCTACCATCAATATTGGCCAGCAGCAAAATAGGACAATGCCATCAGTGGATTGTCAAAGAGATAACAACGGCAATGTTAGATCACGTCTATATCAAGATAACCGCATAGATAGGCACTACAGAATGACTGTCAGAGTGCCAGAAGATGGGACCCAATGGTCAGAATGCACTCGCTGAAGATTCCTCCGAGTACAGCTTTTTTGTATCATGTGGCTAGACTGAGGCCCTCAGGAAGTGTAGTTGCTGACGTTGAGAATTAAGAAGCTGCAAAAACAAAACCGCAGTACGAAATTTGGAGTGTATGTGTGTAAGTATGAATCACAGCAAACTGGAAGTATTGAAAATAGGCCCAATCCTATTTCATCCTTTGCCCCATCACTTAGCCCTTGGCCCTCTGTTTTGCACGTTCACGTCTAGGGTTAGTGTGTCCCAATTCTTGTTGAGATAGGAGGGTAGGGTGAAGTATTAGGGCTATACGGCCCTCCAAACAAAGGTTTTTCAGAGACCCACTCCAAACAGAGTGTTACGAGGAAAAAAAAAAAAAAACTGGCAAGATGGCTGAACAAGAGACCCACAAATGTGCATATTTTCTCTGTTAAATAATTATGATAACCGTTGTTTTATCTTAGTTTAATGTTGTTTCAATGTATTCTGGTTGTTTTCTTCATAACAAGCATAAAAAATCGCTACTAGTATACTAATGTCTTAGCTAGCTAGGTAACTTTCCTGTTCCACCTTAAATAGTCCAGGAGTTTTGATGCCTGAAGCACTTCCAAAGTGTTAGGGTGACACTCGAAAAGAAGGGGTTGGGGTAAAAGAAGAAATGTGATTGGGCCTTAGAAACAGATTGTCTACAAATCAACATCCTTGGGAGCCACAAGGTAAAAGGTCACTTTCAATCAGGGGAACATGCCATCTACTACTCGGGTAAGGTACAGCAAAAAAGAAATGGAGAGGTTTTCATTGTTGACGAGAATATCAACAAGACAGTAATCAGATGCAGTGCTGTGAATGATCCACTGATGTCAATCCAATTTTGTGCATCTGTTTTATGTGAGCTTAAAAAGTTCTTGAAATGCAATGATTTGCTTCTGCAAAGATCTGGACTGTTACGGCTGTGGTCTTCTCTGTGGTTCTTTATGGATGTAAAAGCTGGACAATAAACAAGCAAGACAGAGAAAATATAGATGCCTTTGAACTTTAGTGTTGGCAAAGACTTTTAAAAGTACCTTGGATTGCAAAGGTTATATTTATTAACCTGGTTGAATTAAAGATCAACCAGAATGTGTTGTGTGTAAAAGTGGTTAAGAATCTCAGATACTTCTGGACTGTATTTAAGGCACTTACCTCCAGACTGTCTCACATCAGTGTCTCAAAAGTAACTGAGTGACTGCTCTGCTGTTGCATGGCCAGGTGTGTGTTACTCTCTCATTATTTTACTTACAGGTCTGCAGATGAAAGACCTAGAAAGATTTCAAGTGTGGCATTTGCATTTGCAGTTTTTTGCTTTTAACTCTGAGTTTTACTGTTCACAGTTAAGTACTCTAGTAAGCTAAAACAAATGAAAAAAAAAACAGTTTAGAGTCCATAAAAGCCTCTACATGTCTGGAACAGCATTTTAAGGACAGAAGACTCAATGATTAGCATGTATCCGAATGTTGGGAAGAGAAAAGTATGGATAAGGGAATGAACTGCTCATGATCCAAAGCATACAACCACATCCATCCAGCATGGTGGAGGTAGTGCTATGGTGTGGGTAGATGGTCTGACTGCTGATAGAAGCAGTGTATAGCATTTTCTGCTCAGATTCAGGCAAATGCTTAAAAACTTCATGGTGCAGATAGACAATGACCCAAAGCACACTGTGAAAGCAACCAAAGACTTTTTTTAAGGAAAATATTTGGAATGCTCTCTGATGGCCAAGTCATTCATCTGACCTCAACCTAGTGAAACATGCATTTCACTTTATGAAGACAAAAAACGAAATGTACAGCACCCTAAAAGCATGCAGGTCATGAAGAAGGCTGCAGTAAAAGCAGGTCAGAGAAACTTCCGAGAAGAAAAGCACATGCTAGTGAAAAAGCAAAAATCATATAAAAGAGGAGCAAGTAGTTAGTAACTTTTAGTAGTTCTTTCAATATTATATTTGAATGCAGTTGTCTAGTTGTATGTATTCAAAAGGCAATTCCCAAAAAGCTTAGGTATTTTATTTTAATTTATAAAATAATTAATTTAATTTAATTTAATTTATTTTTTAATGATTATAATATAGATAATAATGGGGGGTAATACTGTACATAGTCATGCATAACAGTAATGTGACTGCTTTTCCTGTCATGAGGTAGTGTGTATATATATATATATATATATATATATATATATATGTATGTATATACATATATACACACATACACAGATGGACTACAGTCTGTCATTGTAGAACTACAAAGTGCACCTACATAATGTTAGTTTTATATATGTTTTTTTTTTCAGAATCACCACCTAGTCTTCTGAGCATAAATGAAACTACATACTACATCCATTGTAATTATTACTTTTAAGCATAGTCATAAGAACATGAATTTTCAAAACAATTCAATTTTAATTTTGAGTGCTTTGACTGTGCTGGTGAAGTGTTATTTAATGTTATACTATAAGATGTTATCTAAATATCATGCTAGTTATGTTCATAAGATAATCCATGTGCTTAAGGAAGAAAAAAAAATCTAAATGAAAAACATCCCTTTCCAAAAAGTTCAAAAACTGATGACAAGACAGAGAAAAAGAAGACTAGATGTCTAGGAAATTAAATCCAGGGATAGCAAAATACTACAATGATAAAACAATAAGACATAAGGCAAAATATGCTTTGAAATAATGAAAGCATTATTAAGTGTAACATGGAGCGAGGAGGTGGACGCATACACTGAGATAAGCAGCTTTTATTGAGGGCAAATCCAGGGTCGTGGTCATGACAGTCCCGATTCATAAAGTCAACACGGATCGAATTAGGGACAGATATGTCGAAATACACTCACGAAACACAAACTCTAATACTTCCCACAGAACATACAAACATACAATCAAACATATCAAACAACAACTAGCAAGTCAAACAATACATACATGAAACAAAGACCTGCAACGACACAGCGGAAAACACAGGGCTTAAATACATGAGGGTAAATGAGGGACAGGTGGAAACACAGATGGAGGCAATCAGGGGTGGAGTCACGAAACAAGAGGGCAGGACTGAAAACCAAAACAAAGAAGCAAATGGACAGGACTGGGAAGTAAACACAACACGAGCACATGGACAGGACTGGGAAGTAAACACAACACAAGCACATAGACAGAACTGGGAGGGGCCAATCATGACATTAAGAATATTAATAAAACAAAGCAAACAACAAAAAATAATAAATACAATAATGAGTAATAAAGTAATCTAATCTTGAGTAATAAAAAGTTTGTAATGCGTTGTTTTTTTTCAATACTCCTACATACCCAGAACATGTGTAAAGTGATGTAATACAGTGTAACCCAAATTTTGTATAGATGCAACTGCAGACTGTCCATCTTAAGAGAGCTGGCTTAGTCTTAAACACCCATTTAAAAGGCTGTGACTGACTTTAACAACAAATGATTAAACAGGTTTCAAAAATAAAATGTTTATAAATAAATCAAATAAATTTCCACTTAATTTAGGCGGCACCCTACATCAGAAAGATTAGTTATTTTAATAGTTATAATTCACCTGAAGTGAGCTCAGCGTCTGAACCGGCAACAGGAAAAAGTTTATTGACGGTTAGTGCGCTACTGTGGGCTGACAGCAGGTATTTCCAGGGCTGCTGCACACAATGTTCCACCATACTGAACCCTTATACTCTTCATGCGTCAGGGTAGGCCACTTCTGTGAGGCTCTAGTTATCCATGCAGCAATTGTGGATCTTGTTCACTGCGAAGAGAGAATAGTGGTCCTGGAAGCCTGGAGCAACCCAATGTTGTTGGTACCACCGTGCTTTGCAAAGAATATGACCAAGCTGCCTCCAGATGGCGTAGGACTGAGGTTCTGCTGTACTGACTAAATGGTTGAACTCGGGTGAGCTAAGAACATTGTGATTTAGGTTTGGACACTGAGGACCTCTGCTCTCCCCTGGAGTGAGTTCAGCTTTAGAAAAGAGCTTAGCCACCGGACTAACAGTGTGGATGTGCTTTCAACACAGGTGTCAGATGCAGATTTTAAAAATTATTTTATTTCAACCTGGTGGCTCAGTGCTCAGCACTGACTGCTATGGAGAGGAGTGTGGCGTTCTCTTCAGGACAGCATCAAATGCAGGTTCCCCACTTGATTCTGCCCAGGCTGAGGGCCCATAAAAGGGTGCCCAGCTTACTTCAGAGGCCCAATTTGCCTCTGCATTGTGGGACTCAAGCAAAGATGAGCAGGCTTCTACAGCAACGCCAGCAAATGACATGCAGTGCTGTGGAGGTTATCTTGGCTAAGCTTGCACTGGACACTCTAGTGGGCCACACACTAAGAACCAATACCCTTTCAAGTGCACAGGAAAGTGCATGTTTGTGTGTCAGGATTTTATTGCTGAGTTTACCACCACCTATCAATCTGACCTGCATAAGTCCAGAATTAGCATGGTGGGGGGAATGCTTTCCTCTATGGTGGACAGGGAGGACCTACCCTTTTGGAGTAGGTGTGACATCCATGACTGGAGTTTCTCCAGCAATGGCTGTGGCCCTTAGTGACACCTCAAATTGGTCATTTGACAGAGATCTCCCCCTACTTTTAAAGCCTATGTTGGCGCTGTAACGAGCCATCTGGCACCAAGCAACAGCCCATTTCTGGGCTCCTACAAGCTGAGTGAGGCCTTCTTATGTGGAGTAGGAGATTTTGCCCTCCCCGGTCAACCTGACTGATGCCCTAGGAGCTCCCCATGGTGCTGGTGATTAAGGTGCCGATAGCAAGTCCAGACAATGGGAATCTAGCAAGTGTGAATCCGGCTGCTCGTATGACCTGTTTTGGCATTAACATCTCTGCTACTGTGAAGGTTCAGAAGATCATTGACATCATCCACACTTTTTTTCAATTCTATAAGGCCAATATAGCATTGGCATTGCACCTGATGCCAGCTGTCCTGTCTTGTATGATGGCATATGTCTGATGCATTCCTCATGATGGTGTGGGCACAAGTCATCCACTTGCTAAGAACCACCCTGACTATCAGGAGATACAACACATAATGCTAGTTAGAAATGTAACAGTGGTTTTATATAAATATATATATATATATATATATATATATATATATATATATATATATATATATATATATATATCCGCTATGTCTTCTTGTGCAGGGGTCAAATGGTGACTCACTGGGTATACAAACCTCTCAATCTGAGCTGTAAAGATCCACTTAGTAAGACCCACCCTGGTGGTCATTCACTACTCAAGTAACCACAGTTACATTTAGAACTACCCTTCTACTATGGTAATTTATTCAAATATATTTTAAGTGGTTTAGGTAGATTCATGACAAAGTTGAAACAACTCAAAAAGATCCATGCATGCTGGTGCCTTCATTTTTTAAACACATTGTGTGGCAATTTCTGGAATTGTGAAGTTACAAAGAGGCTGACTTTGACAATAGGACAATGATCATAAACACACCTCAAAATCCACCATGAGTGACTCATAAACACATAAGTGCAGAACTTGCAAACAGTTGGTTTCTACAATATTAAACCAAGAGCACTTCAAATCCACTTAGTCAAATAATTCAATATAATTCTCTAAAACAATAATCTGTTTTTCATTCATCAACCCATCACCTTTCAAACAAAATAACAGAAACTATTTCTATTCAGTTTCTCTGATTTATATATCAGTATGCATCCTTTTGTTTTTTTTTTAAACATGGTTTCACAAAATTAAACACTGCTATAATAAACGATAATCATACTGAAAGAAAAAAGTTTTAACAAAGCTTTCAACTGCTGTAGCATACAGCATGTTGGATGCATTTCGCTTTTCTGAAAAACATCATTAGATATCAATAAATGTTTATGGAACATGTTTAGTGTTTTATGGGACATGTTTTTCACTTCAAACAGGCAATGAATCTTGCGACAGTTGCAAAAGTAGCATCAGCAGCATCAGCTGTTTTTGCTGGCGCATCCCTGTTCGGCACCACTGTTGAGCAAATGTCCCGCAACAAAGACACAGGCAGAAATGTCACCATTAAAATCATCAATTACAGCAACACATTCATCTTAACAAATCCAAGGTAAGAACAGATGAATGTTGTCAGTGAGTGTCTCTAGGACTGAAATGGGCTTCTGGGATATTAACCTGCAGACCTCACTCTCAGTGGAAACCTTCTGATTAATTACAATTAAAAATAGTTGGGCGGTACCATGTTGCTAGGTGGTTAATAGTGTGTTGGAAGGTGGTAACCAAGATGTGTTGTGAGTACTAGGTGGTTGTTGTTTTATTTCAGGCGGTCAGTAGGATTTTGCTTGGTGGTTGCTATGGTATCACATATAGTTGCTAGGGTGTAGCTAGGTGGTTACTATTGAATCCCAGATAGTTGCTAGGTTATTCCTAGGTGGCTGGTGTGGTATCTTATGTTGTTCCCAGGTTGTTGCTACAGAATTCCAGATGGTGTCTAGGTCTAGGATGTTGCTAACTGAAGACTAGGATGTTGTTAGGTGGTTGCTAGCATTATCCAGGTGGTTAATTGGTTATTGGTTAGTAATTGTGTTTCTTTGTGGTTGCAGTTGTGTTCTTGGTGATTGTTAAACGTTGTTACATGGTTGCTATGGTATCCCAGGTGGTTCCTAGAGTGTTGGTAGGTGGTTGTTATGGCATTCCAGATAGTTGCTAAAATTTTGCTAGGTGGTTGTTATGGTGTTCCAAGTGGTTGCAAGGGTAATGCTAGGTAGTTGTTTTGGTATCCCAGGTGGTTGCTATGATGTCCCAGGTGGTTTCTAGGGTGTTGCTAGGAGGTCATTCTAGTATCTTAAGAGCTTTCTAAGGTGTTGTGATGAGGTTGATGAATCCCAGGTTGCTTAGATGGTGCTATCAGCTGCTATGGTATTCCACATGGATGCTGTGAAGTTCCTAGTGTACTTGTACTTATACCTACGGTGGAAAAAAATCTGTTAAAAATACAGTTAACTGTAGTAAAATTTTAGGGATTTTAAGCATGCAGGGATGCTGCAGTGGCCAGAAAAAAACTATTTTTCTGTATCAACTTGATTTCTAAATTCATTACATGCATATAATATTTTACTGCAAGATGTGAAAGTACTTGTCATCCAAATTTACCACACCATTTCATCTGATTATTAAATTGCATCCAATCTGACTCAGGAATCAAATTGAACACAGTATAAAACAGTCATTAGCAATAAGCAGTTCAAAAACAAGAAATTTTTGTTCAAAGTTGGTCATAATCTACACAAACAAAAGATGAAGATATTTTACTACAGTGTTTTAAAGGTGTTTGGAAACCAAAGTTACCAAAGCAGTTTATTACATTATTAAATGGCATTGGGCTCCAATCTAACTGACCCACAAGTTATATTCATATTCTAAGAGATATGTAAATAAATAAGATCTCGGTTCAAAATCTGTCATATGATGCACAAACCAAAGATGAACTGATTTTGTTGTAGCACTTTAAAAGAAACTTTAAGGGCATCTAAAATCATCACACTGTTTAGAATCTTATGGGCCTATTTTTCATCATATACTTTCCATTTGTGTCCCTCAGCCTCACTCCCACCCTTATGAATTATAATCTCTCTGTCTCTATAACAGGTCCCACAACATCAGTGGATACTGTCACCATCCTCCACAACCTACCATCAAAAAAATGAAAGAAGAGGAATGCTTGTTTTCCAAAACCCCTTACGCAGCCTGTGGTTCTGTCGGGGTCCTGACGTACCAAATTCAAAAAGAAAAATCAAACCCTGTCGGTGAACTGGCCATCATGTTCTCTGTGCCTTATGACTACACCTGGTACGAAAACTGGTTTGCTCTCGGCATCTTTGAAGTAAACATTCCATGTGATTATGATCTATTTAAACAAATGTATTATGATAATGTTGATGACGATGGTCAATTCACCAGAAAGAAAGCTGCAGGGGATGTCATAATACATTTGGGAGAAGGAGCTCTGGTGAAGGGAACAATGTCTGATGGAGGTCAATCAATTATTAAGGTTGAATTGTGGGATGAGGGTCAAAATGCATGTACCAAAACTGAAGAGGCAAACTGACCCAGATCGAACACATACTGTTCAGTGCAAAAGTCTTAGGCCATCTAAGCTCTCCTGGCGGTCCAGCATTAACAGTCACCATCCAATATGTAATTTAGCAGTCCTTGATTACATGAAATCAGGTGATGAACAAATCTATGGGATGAACCAAACATGTGTTCTTTGAACTGTATTCATCCAATCTACACATTCAGAACTTTACTGAAAATAATACATTCTGAATACTGTATTTATGATTATTTATACTGATATTTTCTGGTCTTTTCTCTGCTTGTTTTGACTATTTTCTTTAAACCATGCTTGCTGTACATTGAGAGACTTTATAAAAGATGTATTAATGAACTGCTTGCTGTTTGTTTCATTATGAGTTATTAAATATCTGTGTCATAATCAGTGTGAGGACGATTCCTTGGTCTGGAATCATGTGTCCTCATGATTCAGTGTGGAAACAGTGCTGTTCTAATAGTGAGAGAGCTACACTACACAGAGTGACTCTGACTGCCTGAGATGATCGGGTGTGCAGCAACACACTGTAGGCCAACATCACTAGGATATAAATGTGAGCATGCATGAGGGCAGTTACAGTTTAAGCTTGTAAAATGTAACTGGCTGCTCGGTTTAGACTACAGGCTCTGTAGTTCACTATTGTAGTGAACAAATGAGAGTTTAAAGTTGTTGAACTGTGTCATAATATAGTACAACAAATATGAGAGAGTTCTCTGTGAACTAGCACACCGATGGCACAGTAGAGCAGCAGAGCAGATATCATACAGAAGCTGTGAGAATGTTGAAAGTGCCAAATTCATAATTTTGCATGCCTGTATAACATATTATTATGTTAAATGGCCACAAATTCTTGCATTGTTTTTACAACTTCATCCATTAATCCAAATCAACAGCCAAATAAATAAATAAACTGGCGTGACATGCTAATTGTTAGCATATTAGCTGCCCTGCCATTTTTTCCCCAATGCTAAGTGCTAGGATTTCTAATACAGCGGTGGAAAAGAAATTGGAAGTAAGATTTGAGGTTTTTATGGATTTCATAATGGATGAAATTAAACAAAGTACTCATTACTTTACTTCTGAGTTCCTCTCTAAAAC
Organism: Pygocentrus nattereri; assembly: GCF_015220715.1. Lineage (NCBI taxonomy): Eukaryota > Metazoa > Chordata > Actinopteri > Characiformes > Serrasalmidae > Pygocentrus > Pygocentrus nattereri. Next base: position 11,738,768 of record NC_051220.1, read on the forward strand.
CCAAACACATCTGATCACAGTAAACATCAGTTAAAAGCTCTTTAAACAGCACAGGTTCTGTTCTATGGATTAAAGTGATCAACTTAAGGCCATCGCACACCAGATGCATGTTTCCAATGGAGGTACACACTGACAGTGCTTTGAGAAGCTAGCGCTCCATCACTCCAAGCACTGTTGAATTTCTCAGCACAGCATGTCATGCAGCATGTTACCATTACTACATTAAAGCCATATTGAAACCATGAAAAGCCACAGTAGACTGCATGTAGCCTAGGCTTTTTCAGCTTGTGTCTTTCAGGTCCAAAACAACCAGCCTGTGAAGTCATAGTAAACAGATGCCAAGCATGAGAAGACCTTGAACATCAAACTTGAACCTGCTGTTTTGGGGCTGTTCTTGCCCATCTTCTATTATAGCACTCTGCCAAATTACACAATGCAATGCACTCCAGCCTTGATGGTGTTTGAGTCACGCCTGTCACATGTCACACCTCTCCCTGATGACCCCCAAAGTCCCAGACTTCATTGCAAGGTCATGTGACTCTGACCTCTCAGTGATCACACACACACACACACACACACACACACACACACACACACACACACACACACCTTCTAAGCCGCTTATCCCTCAGGATCGCAGGGGGTGCTGGAGCCTATCCCAGCTGTCATCAGGTGGAAAGCAGGATACACCCTGGACAGGTCGCCAGTCCATTGCAGGGCCCTCTCGGGCATCAGACTATCATCTACTAATTTGTCTCACCTGTTCTTTGTTCTATTTCTCATTCTTTACAAGTAAAGATGGGCTGTGGCTCAACCCTTTAAAAAACATCAGGAGAGAATTGTCAAAAAGCTTGAAAACATTTCTCAGTGCAAGATTGCAAAGAATTTCACCATCTACCATACATAATAGTGTGAAAAGATTCAGGGAATCTGGAGAAATCTCAGTCTGTGTAGAGTAAGGCCAGACACCACTGTTTAATGTGTATGACCATCAAGCCCAAGGCAGCATCGCATGAGACACGGTCATGCTACTGTGCAAAATTTAGCCATGTGGGCTCAGGAGTTGTCACTTAACACAGACTACCACTGCATCAAGCTGACAGTAGTTTGTTCAATTAATTTTGAGTCCATAAAATTTGGTGGGACTATGTATTAGGACTATGTCCTAATTCCCACAGGTTGGATGTAAATACATTCACATTAAAGGTGAAAGCCCTCTGAGCTCATATCCATTGCTTTATTTCACCTCCAATATGCTGTGATAGACAAAATAAAATAATCGCTTTGTCGATGTCCAAATATTTGTGCCCCAGACTGTACAGGTTAATCATTTTTCAGCATCAAGAAAAAAGCAGAAAACATGTTTAAACAATTACTCAGAAGCCTCAACAGCTAAATCTACTATCAGCTGTTTGAATGTCCAGTGTGTTACTTTTTGCTTCTATTCGAGCTTCCATTCTTTTCAGGAGACTCACTTTCAGTTCCTCAGAGAATCTGCAGACACACCTGCAATGTTCAGTCTTAGAAGTTGGTTGATCATTTTCTGAAGCAATCAAACACATTCCGTAATGTCTGGACTCTGGGCTGGTCAGTCCATTGTTCAGCTTCTTTGATGTGTCTGTCTCCTTTTCTCAGCGAGGTTCTTCTTGAACAGCTACACATCCTTTCAGACCCATAGCGCTGAATTGTCTTCTCACAGAGGAAGGCTGGACAGAAACACCTGTGGATGTTTTCAGATCTGAAGCAGCTTGATTTTCTCCTCTTTCTCAAAGATGAAAGCGTTAAGTGCTGTTTATTTGATGGGGGCAGTTTTGTTGTTTACCAGGTCTTCCAGGTGGTTGTTAGGAGGCCCAGTTTCTCTGTAGCTTTTAATCAGATTTTGAACTTTTTGCTTTGAAAATTTGCTTATTTTCAATTTGACTTTCTCCTTTTTGTATGACCGTGGATTATCATATATTCAGTCTACTCACAAATATCTCAATTTTAGATGCATGTAAGAAGGTTGTAATGACCAGAAACAGAATAAACAGTGGGGTGGTCTGAGGTTTCTACCAAACTACTCCTTTTTTCAATAAAATTGTGATGTGCTGACACTATTTTCAAAGTGAAACTGACTGGGTAGTTTGTCTTGTGTTGCTAAAAGGTTGTGAACGTGATTTCATCGGTCTGCCTGCAGAGACGTGTTTGTGGTGAGCTGTCTCTATTTGCAGACATCTACATTGCAAAGAGATGCAGCAGAGTGGCAGATAAATCCAGGAAATGGGCAGAAGTTCATGTAACTCACATGTACATTGCAGCATAGACACACTGAGAGCTTCAGGCTGCAGGAGATCACACACAGGTAAGAGCTGAACCACATGCAAAATACTCAAAAAGGAAAAACAATTCGGCACCAATGTAGCATGGCCTATGCTACCCTGGGCTCAAGGAGGATGCTGGAGGTAAGATTTAGTGTTGCACCAACAACAGCAAACAGAACCAGTGAAACCAAAACAAAACCTATGCTATGCTAGCCACTTTTCAGTGGCTTCAGACAGACTTTTCAGTCCTACTTTTGAAAAGGGTTCTATGTAGCACCAAAAACGATTCTTCTATTGTGAAAAGCTTGACATTGTGCAAAATAGCGCAACCCTTTTTGGTGCTATATAGAACCATATACAGCACATTCTTTATCAATTTGAAGAACAATTTCACCATGCAAAGAACCCTTTAATCATGCAAAGTCTTCATGGTTCTACAGTGATTCTACAGTGAATTTTTCATATTTCTACATATATTTAACCTTAAACTCCATCAGATTTTCATAGAAGTCCTAAAAGTAGATAAATAGAACCAACTCGCACCTGATTCCTATCTCATTGACTGAAAACACCTGATTCTAATTTCAACTTCAAATGATCTGCTAATCCTAAAGGTTCACATACTTTTGCCTCTCACAGATACGGAATATTGAATTATTTTCCTCAATAAATAAATGACCAAGTCTGATATTTTTCATTTCATGTTTAATTTGGTTCTCTTGATCTACGTCTAGGACATGTGTGAAAATCTGATGAAGTTTGATGTCATTTTATGCAGAAATATAGAAAATTCTAAAGGGTTCACAACTTCTAAAGCACCGCTGTATATAGAACCAGTTTATTTAGTAATAAATCCTTAAAGAACCATCCTTTTTAAGAGTGTAGTGTGTATACTGTCAGCAGGCTAATATCGGAGCCTATTTACATACATGATTTGATTTGTCATGCAATATCTTGTTTTAAATACATTGACAACTTGTATAAACCATAATGATCATGACATGTTAGCTCTTGCAAGTGTTACAATAGATTATTATATAAAACTACAAATAATTCAATTGTTTTTTAAAACTCCTCGTTTTTTTTCCAGTACGTACAGCAGAAATGGGACAGTACTTGAAACCCATTTGGTGAAAGAATTTAATTTAATTTTGTAGCAGCTTAAATTATTGTTCATAAGTGAATCATTTTTCAAAAACACAATAAAAGTTCTTTTTACTTTATTTCTCCAATTTTATGGTTTTGTGCTCAAAAACATCAGCTCCTATTTCTTATGCTGACCAAATATCCGAAAGCTCAAACACAAGCAGAAATGTCACCATTCAAATCACCCATTACAGCAAAGCATTCATCTTAACAAATCCAAGGTAAGAACAGATGAATGTTGTCAGTGAGTGTCTCTCAGAGTAAAATGGGCTTCTGGGATATTAACCTGCAGATCTCATGGTCACTGGAAACCTTCTGATTAATTACAATCGCAACTTTACCCAGTTTCATAAAGAACAGCAGAGTAACAGTAAACAAACTATTAGAGAGAATGTTGAGAAAACATGGAGGCACTTTAATTTAAACTAGAAAAATGCTGGAGGATCAAGTACTTAGACTATGAAGTGCACTATGTAGGGAGCAAGGAATGGTTTGAGATTAAACCTCAGCATGAGAAGAGGTGTGCAGCTGGATTGATGCTAAATTAAACTCATGGTGATGAAAAAGTATTATGAAGTGATTTTTTTTCTTTAAACTGTGCTGTGATATCACAACAAAAGGCTAAAATGTTCATGAAACGACTGCAATATACAGTGATGGGTGACTGAAAGTTCCCTGAATGTACATGGTTGTTTTCTTGGCAGAATACTTTTCTTTATGCCACTTATTATTAATAATAACTCAATTTATTTTCTTAAAAATGGTGTAGTTTATATTTTATGTTGGCTGCCATTTTATAAAAACAATAAGCCATTTGAGTCTGTGCATTACAGTGATTTTATGATAGGGAAGGGGGTTAAGAACAGCTTTCCCATGAATAAAATCGCAGTAACGTACAGTCTCTCGTGGCTTACTGCTTTAGTATACTATGCACAATCCATGAATGAAGATGATTTACTGCAGCATTTTAAAGCTGTTGGCGGCCAAAGTTACCAAATCAGATCATCACATTGTTAATTGGCATTGAATCTTATTGACCTACAAGATATATACATATTCACATTAAAATTAATAAATGAATAAATAAAATATGGGTTCAGAATTTGTCCTACAATGCACATACAAAAGATGAACTGATTTTGTTGTAGCAAAGTTCACCCAAAATTTACAAAACTTTAATGTGCATGGACCCCTGAATTGCAGCTTGCTCACAGTGCCTCACAGGGCCTATCTGCTTATTAACTGCTACAGAATTTCTACATTATGCATTATAATCTCTTTTTCTATGTAACAGGACCTACACCACCAATGGATACTGTTACCATCCTCCACAACCTACCGTCGCAAAAAACACAAGAAACATGCTTGTTTTCTAAAATTCCACATGAAGCCAGTGGTTCTGCTGGACTCCTGACATATGAAGTCCTACAGAATGAAACAAAGCATGTTGGTGAACTGGCCATCATGTTCTCTGTGCCTTATGACTACAACCATGTTTGCTCTTGGCATTTATGAACCAACCATTCCATGTGATGATGATCTATTCAACCAGATGTATGAAGCTAATGATGGTCCATTCACCAGAGAGGAAGGTCCAGGAACTGTCTTAAAACAGTCTGGGAAAGGAGCTCTGCTGAAGGGAATAGTGTCTGCCTTTGGCCAATTGATCATTAAGGTTGAATTGTGGGATGGGGTCTTGCTGCCTTGTCCCAAAACTGAAGAGGCAAACTGACCCGGTTCCAACACACACAGTACAGTGCAAGTATTAGGCCATCTAAGCTCTCCAGCATTAGCAATGCATAATTTATATAAGCAATCATTCATTAATTCAAATCAGGTGATGAATTGAACAAATCTATGTGATGAACCAAACCTGTGTTCTTCTAACTGTATTCATATTACCCACACAATCAAAACTGAAAAAAAAAACACATTTTTGCTGCTATATTAATGATTATTTTTACTGATTCTAATGATAATGTATTAACTTGCAAAGACACGCTGCTGATTTAAGAAATAATAATAATGGATTTCCCAAAATTTATGCACAGTACTGTAAAATGTTCTCAAGTGCTAATTAAATAATAGCATGTAAACCTCTTAATAATAGTTTTACAAAAGCTAAATGCTTTGGTAGTTCTGCTTTGTGCATTTATACTTTCAAACGCAATCCTGAATAAATCCAGTTTAGAGAATTATAGTGTCCCACTTTATATTAAGTGTCGCTAATAACTTTGTACTTACACATCAATAACATATGTAACAACATTGTAACTACTAATGATTTAAGCAGTGTTACAGATGATTACAGCAGTACAGCATGTGCATTAACTTCAGTCTTTAACTTTGTCTCATGTCTCTTTTTTACATATTACATTTCTGTTTTACAGTATTACTGTGGAATAACTGTGTTGTAACAAGGTAACCTAATTACATCACATAACTACCAGTCTATAATTACCACCCTGAAATTGCATTGCACCTATATAACAACTAAAGTTGATACACGTGTGTAATTACATAAGGTGTACTTCTGTAATCCCTCTGTAACAGTGACTAAATCATTAGTAATTACATCGTTATTACACATGTTGTTCACATGTAACTACATAGTTATTAGAGACACTAAATATAAAGTGGGACCTATAGTTTATAGTATTGAAGGTATATAATAAGTCTGGTCTTTTCTCTGCCTGTGGTGATTCTTTCCTTTAAACATTGCTGTTTGCTGAGAGACATTATGAAAGAGATATGATTAAACTTCTTGCTGTTTCTTCATTATGAGTATCTGTGTACATGGTCATCGTCCAGCGTGAGGACACTGAGGTCCAGACCTCGATAGTTCCTAAAGGAATCATGAGATTCGGTGTGGAAACAGTGATGCTCTGATAGTGAGAGAGATGGGTAACACAGAGACACATCATAACAGCCAAAATTCTTGCCTTACTTGTACAATTTCATTTATAAATAAATACATTGTTATGACACACCTATTTGTTTGCCGCCTAGTTCTCTAAGAGTGAGGTAAAAAAAAAAAAATTGTGTGTATCATGCTAAGTAACATGCTTAGTGTCAGCCTTTTAATACAGCTGTGGGGAAAAAAAATTAATCGGAATTTATTTTATTTTTGCTTTTTCCAACCAAATCTTAAGGCAAATTATTCAGTAACTGCATGAAATAAATGCAGATTTTTATTCTATTTATTTACTTATTTATTTATTAAAAGCTCCCCTTAAATTAACAGAAAATGTGTTTTATGATCAACGCATATTGCTATACGCTTACAATTTACTGCCGAAAGTTAAAAATCTTAGATGCTCTTACATTACCCATCTATGTGACTGGAAAGTAAACAGGTACAGCTTTTTACACCCACCTTTTGGATGTAGCTTATGAAATATGAAACTTATGAAGAATATGACAGTGCATTTTGCAACCACTGAGCATAAGAGGCTACACAGCTCACAGTCAGTTCTGCTGAGGCTGTTTGAAATGTCCAACCATGATGCATTTTTACAGGTAGAGCTCTACATGAAACATTAGATGGCACATTCTGAGCCTAATACATTCAAATATGTAATCATTTATAGATAATCTCCTCACAAATATCTCCATTTCGGGTGCACATCAGAAGGCTGATATGATGGATAATTGAATAAATGCTAGAGAGGTCTCTGACTTTTTGACTGTAGTGAACTTTTTTTTGGAAAATTGATGCGTTGGCGCTATTTTCGAAGTGAAACTGAATGTGGTTTGTCCTCTTATGCTAAAGGTGGTGAATGTGTTGTCAGCTGCCTGCAGAGAGGTGTTTGTGGTGAGCTGAGTGTGTTTGCGCACATCTACAGGGCCTAGAGATGAAGCAGAGTGGCAAATAAACTCAGGAAATGAGACAGAAGTTCATATAACACGTATGGACACTTCAGTAAAGACATACTGAGAGCATCAGGCTGCAGAAGATCACACTCAGGTAAGAGCTGAACCACATGCAAAATACTCAAAAAGGAAAAACAACACAAAATGATGCTTAAATTCAGGTGCAAAAAATAAAGTCTGTAGCTCTTAGTCGTTTGTTTCAAGAGTATGTAATAAGTAATCCCATTGCAGACTGACATTAGTAATTATTATTGTATAATGGATTACTTCTTAAAAAGTGCTGAGTAAACTAACAGAACATTACAGATGTGACTGCAGACTGATCATCTCTACTAAAAGACTGTTGGTTTGGTGAGCTGGAGTTAGTTGTAAACCCCCATTAAAAGGCTGTAACTGTGTAAATGTTTCAGATTTGCTCCTTATCGCTGTTGTCAGATCAAAACCTCATACCTCCACAATTGTAACTTTACAGGAGAAGGTAAAAGCATAGTTTACTTTTAATGTAAGTCAGTGGGACCAGGCTTTTTTCCAAGTAGGTCATTTCTGTTGGTCCATTCGTCATGAAATTTGTGCACAATATATACACTATGGCTATTTTCAAACTATGTCAAAAACGGACAAAAATGGAAATACAAGGTTTTGTTCCTGCAGCAAAATAATGAAAGTGAAATGATAGTAAAAAAATGAAAAAGGTTTGTGATAGTAAGTTTATAAGATGTGATAGCACTCATCTGAGTTCAGATAAGAGAGGGAACCAAATCTGTTCAGATTAAAGAGCACACACTCTAAAAAGTGATTTTGTGTTTTAGTTAGATGGACTGCTATTATCATGTTGATTGAACTTTCTGTCCATTACAACTAAATAAAATGTGTTCTAAGAACTTCAACTTGAATTTGGACATTAAAACTTAAAATCGCTTGTTGGAATAACGAAAAAAAGGCTTTCCAGACAACTTTTTATATACTGTGCATGCGCCGAGCGTCTGACGTCAGCACTTGTTCGTCTTTGGACTCGAGATGAGAACGGCCATCTCAGGTGGTGCCCCACTCTGCAGCTGCTCCTCCTAATACTTCTTCAGATCCTTCTGAAGTAAGTAAAAGTGACTGGAATTCAAACCTTTCAAACCAAAGGTTGATGGCACACAAACATAATTTTAACACTGACATTATGTAGTTTTCAAAGAACAATTAATACCACAGATGCAATTTTTGCATTGAGAGTGTTGGTAGAGAAGTACAGAGAAGATCAGAAGGAGCTACATTGTGTCTTTGTGGATCTAGAGAAGGCATATGATAGGGTGCCAAGAGAGGAACTGTGGTACTGTATGAGGAAGTCAGGTGTAGCTGAAAAGTATGTTAGGGTGGTGCAGGACATGTATGAGGATAGTGGGACAGTGGTGAGGTGTGCAGTTGGAGTGACAAATGGTTTCAAGGTGAAGGTAGGGTTAAATCAGGGATCAGCTTTGAGCCCCTTCTTGTTTGCAATGGTGAAGGACAGGTTGACAGATGAGGTCAGGCAGGAGGCTCCATGGACCATGATGTTTGCAGATGACATTGTAATCTGTGGTGAGAGTAGAGAGCAGGTGGAAGAGAATCTGGAGAGGTGGAGGTTTGCACTGGAGAGGAGAGGAATGAAGGTCGGTAGAGATAAGACGGAATACATGCATGTGAATGAGAGGGAGGCAGGTGGAAAGGTGAAGATGCAAGGAGTAGAGGTCGTAAAGGTGGATGACTTCAAATATCTTGGGTCAACCATCCAGAGCAATGGACAGTGCAAAAAAGAGGTGAGGAAGGATGGAGTGGGTGGAGACGGATGTCAGGGCTGATGTGTGACAGAAGAATAGCAGCCAGAGTGAAAGGGAAGGTTTACAAGACAGTAGTGCATCCTGCTATGATGTATGGTATGGAGACTGTGGCTCTGTCTAAAAGACAGGAGGCTGAGCTGGAGGTGGCGGAGATGAAGATGCTGAGATTTTCACTGGGAGTGACAAGGATGGACAGGATTAGAAATGAGCAGATCAGAGGGACAGTGAAGGTGGAGCAGTTTGGAGATAAAGCCAGAGAGGCCAGGTTGAGATGGTTTGGACATGTGTTGAGGAGGAATAGTGGATATATTGGGCAAAGAATGTTGGAGATGGAGCTGCCAGGTAGAAGGAGAAGAGGTTGACCTCAGAGAAGGTTTATGGATGTAGTGAAGGTGGACATGGAGATGGTTGGTGTAAAAGTAGATAGAGGCAGTAGATAGGGCAAGATGGAGGCAGATGATCCGCTGTGGATCCCTAAAGGGAGCAGAAGAAGAAGAAGACATTATGTAGTTTTCACCATTGCGCTAGCTAGCTAGCGTTAGCTGTCTTAGCTGAAAACTATGTAAGTTAGCCGTTAGCTAACTGACTGCTGTGTGGCTTTTTGTGCCCGAAGGCATTCTAGTTACAGCTAACTAACCTCCAAAATGCATTTTTATAGCTATAGTTTAAATGAAAGTCCACATTGGGTCAACTGCATGTTTTAGAGTTAGCTAGCATATGTAGCCACGTATAATGTTAAAATGGTGAATGGCATATTAAACATCGATTTGACTTGTAGCCACCAAAACTAGCTAGCTGGCTAACATTACCCAGGATAGCTGTTCTAGTTAGCTAGCTAGAAGGTAACTGTGATATCAGTTGATTCCTGAACAGTTAATACACTTTAAGTAAGTATATCACCAGCCATCTAGCTGAGTTTACATGTAGATAGGTTAGCTAGCTAGTTTTTCGCAGTTCATGTCCGTGTCTTTGTTTTTTTTACTGTCTTGAATGTTTATAAGCGACCGTTAACTAGAATAGCAGCGTTAACTAGTTAGCTATCTGGCTAGCTAGTGAATAAATGTCCATGAATGTTTGACATTAACTGATGCAGCATACAAGACGTAAAGGTGCAATCAATAAGATGTGATGGAATGTCAAGTGTTTGACTTTTAATATATTACCTAATATATAATCCAAAATTTATTTCAGGGTGTGTGGTTTAAGTCGTAGATCATTTAAAGGAGTGTAATTATAAAATTAAGTATCGCGTATTAAGCAAGTATATTAGGCAAACAGTCCACAATAATCACTAATCCTGGGCTGTCAGCAGTAATATTAAATGTTTTAATGTTTTATAGGCAGTTTGCATTTGACCTTTTATTGGATGCTTTAAAACAATTTGCATGTTTAGTGTATGAAATCAGGAATTGATGTTGTCTAGAAATTTTATCTGCTTTAGTTGGTGTTTGACATTTTGTTTCAGTAATTTTCAAATGACTTTTTAGATATGTAATGCTTTCTTTACAGAATCACTGGCTTGTTGAAGTGAAGTGCCCTTGCTTATGAGGTGGGGTTGCACAATCTGCTCTTTCTCATCTCCCAGTCAGCGTGCTCTGATAACGCATTACAAATTAAACCACTATCATCACGCAAGCGATTGTCCCCTTCCCTGCATCCATGAAGATTGTGCGTGCTCATTCAGAAGTGAACTTGCCTGCTTTGAGGAGAATTTATCACAATATGGCCATGTTGCCCAGCTCAGTGCTATAGTATGCAATATGATCAGTGTTTTACTTAAGTGATCTCTTTCAAGTAGATCAGCATGAAATTCACCAGGCTTGTGTCAGTGGACCTTAGCAAGTCTTTTTATGGGGGTATTGATGGCCATCTCCTGAAGCTTCTTCAGTTGTACCGGTCAAAACGCTTTGCAGGGATGACAGAAATGACCTCCATACTTGAGAGCCTTGACAAGGATGTAAGTTAATGCCAGGCATGGGCTAGAGTGCTATAAAGCCCCAACATTTAGCTGGGGAGCAGTGGAACTGTGTTCTCTTTAGTGATAATGCTCCATTCAGTACTTCATGGATGAGCTGGGGAGTTGGGGATGAGGTGGTGTGATGATTTTGCTCTCTGTCACCGAATCCAACCAACTCCTCACCACAATGTTCCAAAATCTAGTAGAAAGTCTTCCATGGACAGTAGAGACAGTTACTCCAACACAAGCAGCATAAACTCTTTTAGTACCCTTAATTTAGTAAGAAACTGTAAATGAGCAGGTGTCCCAATACTTTTAACCATATAGTGTATTTTTTTTTGTTTTCTGTGGATATGGATAAGTGGCCAAGGTTTCTGACTTGAAATTATGCTCAAAAAGCCATTTTTTTGTATTTACATTTATGGCATTTGGCACAGCCAACTAATGGAAATATTATTGCAAATTGTTAATAAAAAGGTTTTGGATACCAAACCAAAGTATATTTCTCATTTGAGGGTAATTTTTCAGCAGGCTGATTTGAACTGTTAATTATTTGAACTGTTTTATTATTATTTGAACTATTATATGAACTGTTGCTTAAATTAGACCAATGCAACTTGGTAAAGTATGTTGAAAAAACCTGCCATCTCATGTTAAGAGAACTTGCCGCATTGTTGGGAAAATTGAAAAAAAAAAAATAAGTTCTACCAATTTGATTTAAGTTGACAAAATTAATTTCTGTAAGTCCACTTCACTTGAAATAATTAGTTGAGTAAACTTCCAGGTTGTTGTGTGAACAAAACTTAGTTAAGTTCAATAAACTTAACAGGTTATGTTCTTACAACTTAACTGAGTCAAAGCAAAAAGATGACTTGACTGAGTTAAGATGAGTCAGCAAAAAATTTTCTACAATGCAGCCAGTTACATGGACAGTAAACAGTTCAATAATTATAATAAGAATAGAATAGAATAGAATAGAATAGAAGAAGATGAAGTCAAAAGCTAAGAAAGTGATAATCAAAGGGTGTAAATGATAAGAGCTGAGAAAGAAGCCTGCTTACAGATCTGGCATTGAATTGTTGATAAAGAAAATTACTGGACACTTTTGTTGTAAAAAGTGTTGTTTTATTGAAGACTGAAGAATGCATTTATATTTTAATAATTAATCACGATAATTTTTGGAAGCAAAAAATATTGGTGTAAATTCTAATCAACATAATATTTTGTTTAATCTGTTCACCTTCTTTAACCATTATACTCTCACTTTGTGCAGAATGAGGGGTTTACTTGCTATTGCCACTCTGGTGGTCGTGGTTGATGCAGCCAGTGTCTCTCTGGGGGATCTGGAGTTCAACGCCTGGAAACTGAAGTTTGGTGAGAAATCAATATCTGTTTATGTAAAACATATTCTCCATCAGCAAACCAGAGAAGGGTTTGAGGCACCAGGTACATTTTTTGGAGAATTTCTTTTGAGTCAATGTGCTGCCAAATATGGTGAGAAACACAGAACCACATATTTATCAGTAAACATGTGGTAAATATGTTAGATATGTTGAAAGCATCACTAACTGGAAGGGACAAAACTTTCTGCAACTGAATAAAGATAACAGAAATGATTATATTTGGGAATAGCAATGAGAGGCTCAGGCTAGCTGTCCGGATTAGAAAGCCCTAAAATCTAAAGATCTAGTACATAATCTTGGTGTACTGATGGACTCTGATCTCAGTTTTAGAAGTCGTGTCAAAACAGTTGCTAAATCAGCTTTTTATCACCTTGAGAACAACAAAAAGATCAGAGATATTCTGACTAAAGCAGACCTAGAGAAACTCATCCATACCTTTATTTCCAGCAGGATTGATTACTGTAATGGACTCTTAATAGAACTTCGACAAGAAAACAGCTTCAGATGATTTAGAATGCAGCTGCCAGAGTCTCACAAGGAACACCCCCAAATTCTTAAATACTTACCCTGGCTACCAGTCTGCTCCAGAATAAATTTTAAGGAGCTGTTCTGCTATACACATGTTTTAATTTTGCAGGATTAGCGTATTTATCGGATCTGCTGCAGTGATATGAGCCAAGCAGAACTTTTAGAGTATGAAATGTATTTTATAAATAAATTCACTTTGCCTTTCCTAGGTAAGACCTACCATTCAGAGGAAGAAGAGTATCAACGTAAGATGATCTGGCTGGACAATCGTAAGCTGGTTTTGGAGCACAACATGCTGGCTGACCAGGGCATCAAAAGCTACAGACTCGGCATGAACCATTTTGCAGACATGGTGAGATCACACATTCACAAACCATGTCTGTGCAATTATTATGGAATTATTCATTCAACTTAATGAGAAACTGTAGAACAATGTTTAAGTCTTCCTCTGTCTCCTCTGACAGAACATTCAGGAGTTTAAGGGCTGCTTGGGATCCTTCAACTCGACCAAAACCCACAGTGCAACTCCATTCCTCCGACAGGCAGAGGGCGTTGCTCTCCCAGCCACTGTGAACTGGACGCGCGAGGGCTATGTGACCAGTGTGAAAAACCAAAGTAGTTGTGGCTCTTGCTGGGCCTTCAGTGCGGTGAGTTACAGGCAAAGAGACAGACAGGGACCTAAAGATAACCTGAGAAAAGCTCTACAGGAAAATTACTTGGAAATATGGCATCTGGAGATTTGTACGGGGGCAGAGTAGACATTGTGTGACTGTAAAGTTTATATAGCCCATCTGTGGTCCGGTCATCTGTCCTGTACCACAGTGGTTCACAAATTGTGAGTGGAGACAAATGGGTCATAAAAATATGGATCCCCCATTTTTGACAGTTTTGTAATGAAAACAATAAGTGGACACAACTTATTGAAAGCATGAGAATAAGCTACCACTGCATGGCCATAATTTAACTTGTTCCTTTCCCTTTCTAAATGAAGGCTCTTGCTGAATTATTTCATTCACATGCAATATTATGTTTTTCTAGGACTCAACCCAGACTGTGTTTTCTTGATTTGTTCATACCTTCTTAAATTCCTCTTTAAAGGCTCTTCATATAATATGATCCTCATGTGTTTCACGTCAAAATGCTCCGTCATCTTGATCACTACTTTGCAAAACTGCTGCAGCAACTTCAGCAGCTGTAAATTCTCTGCATGCAATTTCATACGTGTCTCTGATGTGGCCTGAATGAACTATGAAAGGTTTCCAGTGTGATGGTCAGTCCTTAGTGATTTCCTGAGTGTCCATTGGTCAGTTTTACACAGAATGTAGAAGGACACACAAATCCACCAGTTCCATCCACATAATTATCTTATTCCAAGGTCTTACAAAGGTTTTGGCTATTTATGGCTTAATTATCTTTTTCCCACATCTTACCAAGTTTGGTTTGTGCTATGACTTAATTATCTTTGCCATGCCATCTTTCTTTCAGGCGGGAGCGCTAGAGGGTCAAATGTTTCGGAAGACGGGAAAGTTGGTGTCCCTCAGTGTTCAACAGCTGGTGGACTGCTCATGGATGGAGGGAAACAGTGGCTGTGGAGGTGGTTATGTAGAGAGTGCCTTTCAGTATGTTTTCAACAGCGGCCTGCAGTCCGATGACACCTATCCATACATGTCTAGGGTGAGCTCAGACTCATGAATAGGGGAGGCTTGAATGGACAGTGAATCACTATTATCATCCATTTGTGTCTTAAAATGTGCCGTCTATAGCTATAACCCTCTAAATATATTACTGCTGACTACAACCCAATTCCAAAAAGGTTGGGATGCGGTGTAAAATTTAAATAGATGTAAATAAAAACAGAATGCAATTATTTGCAAATCTCATAGACCCATATTTTATTCACAATAGAACATAGAATATATATCAGATGTTGAAGGTGCGACATTTTACCATTTCATGAAAAACATTAACTCATTTAGAACCTGATGGCAGCAACACATCTCAAAAAAGTTGGGACAGGGGCAACAAAATGATGATAAAAAGAGCATTTTAGAGTCTCTTTAGAAGCAAAGATGGGCAGAGGTTCACCAATCTGTGAAAACTGCATCTAAAAGTTGTGGAACAATTTCAGGAAAATGTTCCTCAATGATAAATGGCGAAGACTTCCCACAACCTACAGTACATAATGTCATCAAAGATTCAGAGAATCTGGAGAAATCCGTGTACACAAGGGACACTCATGATCTTTGGGCCCTCGGGTGACACTGCAGTAAAAATAGAAACACTTCCAGAAACCTACAAATGCAAGTTAAACCTATAACATGCAAAGAAGTCATATGTCAACAAGATCCAGAAACGCCACCATCTTCTCTGGGCCAAAGCTCATTTAAAATGGACTGAGGCAAAATAGAAAACTGCTATGTTTTCAAATGAATCAAAATTTTTAGTTGTTTTTAGAAACAATGGATGCCGTGTCCTGTGGAGTCCAAAAGAGAGGGACCATCCAGCTTGTTATCAGTGCACAGTTCAAAAGCCTGCATCTCTGATGGTATGCGGTTGCATTAGTGCCTATGGTGTGGACAGCTTACACATCTGGAAAAGCAGTATCAATGCTGTATATTGAGGTTTTAGATCAACATATGCTCCCTTCCAGACAAAGTCTATTTCAGGGAAGGTCTTGCATGTTTCACCAAGACAATGCTAAACCACATATTGCATCCATCACAACAATATGGCTTTGCAGAAGAAAAGTACAGGTACTGAACTGGCCTTCCTGCTGTCTAGACCTTTCACCAATAAAAAACATTTGGCGCATCATGAAACGGAAAATCTGGCAAAGAAGACCCAGGGCTGATGAGCAGAATCTTACGTCAGACAACATTCCACGCTCAAAACTCCAGCAATTGGTCTGCTCACTTCCCAGATATGTACAGACTGTGGTTAAAGGAAGAAGGGATGCTACTCAATGGCAGACATGGCCCTGTCCCAACTTTTTTGAGATGCATTGCTGCCATCAAGTTCTAACTGAGTTAATGCTTTTCATGAAATGGTCAAATGTCTCACTTTCAACAGCTGATATGTGTTCTTTGTTCTATTGTGCATAAAATATGAGTCTATGAGATCTGAAATATTCTAAAACAAACTTTCCATCTGTTTGATACATAAACAGGCTGTACATTAAACTACCCGAGCTGAGTTTTCAGCCAATTTCCCATTTGCAGTAGTTGCTTAATCCTCAGATTATTTACTCAAACTGCATTACTTTGTACATATTCATTGTTTAATTTTTTGGTAAAAATATAAAAATTTGTCTTAAAATTGCTTGACATTTGTGTGTTGGTGAAATTGCAAAGTTGGGCTGAATTGGATTGTATAAATAAATTATGTTACAAAATTATCACAAAGTTCAGTCAAAAAGTGAAGATACTGTATACTCAGCCAGCCACTTTCAGTCTTAGGTTTAAAGTGTTAAGGCAAAGACTGGCATAAGTCTAACTAGTAAGCCAAATAAATATTTGGCTATGGAATTTCTCTCGAAGGGAATTTGAGTCAGAATTTTACTCGGACTGTGGACTCAAGTTGCAATTAAATGGCTTACAACCCAATTTGAATTCAGTACAAAAGACTGAAATTTCAACCTGAAATGTTATTAAACTGATGGACAGAACAAGGCACATTCAGTAAATGTGATGTTTAAAGAAAAGAGGAAGCTTTCAAACTTTTTGGACAGCAAGTATGCTGGCTAATGAACTAGCATTATTGCTGAAGCTTTCAGGCAATCTAGCTGAAGGGTTCATCTTTTACACAACACATTGATTTACAACTTATTGAAATATCAACTAGACTAGTTATTACGCTAGCTAGCAAGTTAGCTAGCATTTGGACCTTACAGACTACAGACAAGCCAATTCTTTCAAGTTGTTTTGCTTCTTCGCTTTACACAGCGTGTCTACCACATATTACAATTTGTTCTGTCCTTCAGACTGAAGATGTTTCCATAACAAAGGTCTCATTACTTGAAACTGTTTTGAACCTCACAGGTTTTTAGAAGGGGTTTAATTTTGCACAATGTAATGTCTGCAGCTAAAAACAAGACTGTATTACGGCATGTGCTACCCCGGGCTCAAGAAGGACACTGGAGGCAGGATTCACGTTCGCAGCAGCCATTCATGTTTATTCCATACCAAATAAATACACAGAATAAACATCCAAAACCAACACTACCCACTTTTCAGTGGCTTCTACTGAGACTTTTCAGTTCTTCCTTCACAGGAGCTTTTCAGCTCTTTGTCTTCTTGTTGCTGCTGCTTGTCCCTCTCTCTCTGTTCCCGCTCAGCTCTTTTTGAGCACCGGAGCCAAGAGGGAACGAGAGCTTGCAGCTCCGCCTCCTCATTACCAGCCCCAGCTGGCAGCTCAGCCACCTGGGTCGAACGTGAGGTGCAGTGAGGTGGCCTCGCTGCATAACCAGGAGCTCGGGACTCGTTCCTTGCTGTGGTGCCTCTCGTGGTCAGCACCAGCGTCCTCGTCCTCCTCCTCCCACCGTCACTCTCATGACCCGCATCCTTCCGGGAGCTCGGGCTTTGTGCTCTGCTCCCTCCACACTCGTGGGTCTCTTCCCAGCGTGCTCGCTAAGCTTCATCGCTGCTGGGTGTTTGGGCACCGCTTTTCTGCAGGCTCTCACGGCTGTTATCGCTGGGGTCCAGGGGGCAGGCGCATGCCACAACGACTAAACTAAGACTAATGAATCGAGACAAGACTCGCACTTGTGTGAATTGACTTGTGAACATCTCTGTTAGCCACCAGCAACCTATTCTGATTGTTACCATCTCTCTTCAGGAGGGGATATGCAAGTTTAATCCGAAGAAATTGAGCGCCACCTGCAGCGGCTTTTCGCGTTTGTCTGTCGCAGATGAGATCCTGTTGCAGAAAGCCGTGGCTGCAATCGGACCCATTTCTGCAGCTATAGACACCAGCCCAAAAAGCTTCCTGCTCTATCAGTCAGGTAACCAGAAAAAATACAAATAGTCCTCACCAGTCTTCATTGACTCAGGCTGGTTTCCAAAATGAGTGATTTTGAGGGCATGCTGTAGAAAGTAAAAAGTATGTAACCTAAAATGAATTCATGTTTTTCAAAATAGTGAAGTACAATAAAACATCAAAACAGCATCAAATAGTGATGTGTAACCCAGCTGGGGTGAAATGTGTGACATTAACATTATAAAATTCAGGACTGGTAAAAACTATTCAGGGCTGCAGCACTGGAAGCCCAGGCCAGGCCACGCCCTGCTCATCACCATATGTGGCCTTGAGGCACATGTCCACTGACAGACAAACGTCGGTGAATTTGCTGTGGGTTGAGCTGATTATTATGAGCCTCCCTGTGTTATGTACTGCTCTTTTAGGGTTAATTTGACATCTAGACTTTTTCAGCTTACTGATTTACTAGAAACCAAATAAATCTGATTGCAGGTGTGTATGATGAGCCGGCCTGCAGCAGCACTAAGGTGACTCACGCTATCCTTGTTGTTGGTTACGGAGCTGACTGCAGTGGTCGGAAGTACTGGCTGGTCAAGAACAGGTAAACAAGGACATATATACTGGTTATAAGGACAATTCTAGTAAATATGGCCTGCTACTCAAAAAGACAAAAAAGAAGACTTGTTTCTAAGTTAGTGTCCAAACTAGGCATCAGCTTATTGAGATTTCCAATACACAATTGAACGTCAAAGAAACGTATCAGTACTTAGTGTCTGTTAAACGAGTAATTTGAATAAAGTGAATTAGTTGACACTAAAGTAAAAGAATGAAGCATTCAATGTGGCTTTGACCCTATGTATGCTGACACACTTATTCATTGTAAGTATATAATGACTATGACTATATATAATGTTATGCCAATGTTTTTTAATCATTTAATACCCATAATGCTTTGAAACATACATTATTTCTGAAGTGATGCTTAATTAACTATAAAACTATATGCCAGTTGGATATGAACATGTGCAGAATTTACCAATATTTGCTGTAGAAATTATATTTCACCTTTTTTAAGAGTGTACATGTATCATCATTGAAATCAATACAGTAGTGGTATAATCTATCCATCTTTGAAACTGGTTAAGAATCACACTATTTTTCACAGCTGGGGTACTCAATGGGGTGAAAGAGGCTACATCAGGATGTCCAGAGACAAGGATAACCAGTGTGGTATTGCCACACGTGCCATCTACCCAGAGGTTTAAAGGTAAATCCTCTTTACAGTGGCTCCAGTGCCAATCCACACAGTTTTGTTCCAATTACCCTTTTTTAGACATTTAAGAAGATCTTCAATAACCAAATGTTGTTTTTTAGCAATGTGCATTGGAAACCCCAGTAGTCAGACTTTTTTAAAAGGTCACTGGAGATGTTTTCAACTAGTCTATCACCCCCACCCCAAAACATTACCTAGAACAACAAAAAAAAAAAAAACATATAACATTTAATGTAACGTTTAACATATTTAGGTGTTTAACATATTTAGGTGTTATTGTTATGCCTAGAAAGCTACTAATATGTCATAGGCGCATCTTCCTAAATATACTACTTTTTTGGACTGTTTTCATGGGTCACAAATTTTAAACTAGAACCACAAAACTTCATAGGGATGCAGGGCCTGTACAGGAAAGGCCCACTAGCATTCATCCAAGTGTAAAATGGAGAAAATTAAAAATCTATCTGCCACAATAGATGTCATTCACATACATACTAGCGCACACATTTACACACATATAAGCAACAACCAGGACACCCTAGCAACAGCCTAAAAATACCTTAGCTAAAACCTAGGATGCCGTAGCTATAGCCAGGCAGCACCATAGTAACCACCTGTGATACTAGAGCAATGGCCTAGCAACACCTGGGATACACCTTCCCTCAACTATACACATACGAATATACACACATATTCGAATACCTCGTCATGCCTTTCGGACTTATGAACACTCAAGCCAACTTCCAACAGCACATCAATGAATTCCAGAGGGAGGCAATTGACCACTGCATGTTCGTCTATCTGGATGACACTTCACAGAAATATTATGGACAAGTATGTAGCTCAAGTCCGAAACGTCCTATAATTGCTCTTAGAAGACAACCTATTTGTTAAGCTGGAGAAGTCCCTGTTCCATGCTCAGTTGGTTACTTTCCTGTGTTTTGTGGTTTCTTAGAAATGATTGAGCATGAATCCTGATAAGATCCAGGCTGTGGTTGATTGACTGCACCCAACATCACTCTGTTGTCAATTTCTTTCAACAATTTATAAGAAATTTGAGCAACATGGCTGCACCCCTGACTGCCCTCACCAGGGCAGTTTCAGTTTAATGCTGAAGCTCAGGTCTCCACCCCCAATCCAGTGGTTACACCAAGAGGGACGATAAAGATCTTGAGAAGGCCCTGCAATGTCTGATTATCATCACTGCAGTGGTGGCTTTTGTGGTACATCCAACTTCTATCACCTCTCCAGCAGTAGCTTGCTCAGATAAACACTGACCCAAGGGCCTGAGTTTGAATCCACCCTTTGGTGGGTTCCTGCATTACACTTCCACCTTGCGAAGCTAATTATGATGTGGTATTAAATGATCCATGCTTAAAAAAGATGGTTCCTTAAGGGTTCTATTTAGAATCATCAGTTCTATGTAGAACCATTTCATGCTTTAAGGGTTCTTTGCATGGTAAAATGATTTTTCAGATTGATAAGCCTATTTAGGACCACATCCTTCACTAAGGATCATTTAAAGAACTATTTCTTTGAGAATGTACATCAATGCATTGTCTACATTGTGTAATATATTGTATTTCTAATTACTGTAAAATGTTAAGAACATCAGCATTAATGAATTCTATTAAATTATGTTTTTCTACAGATTAGAGAACATCAGAACCCTGTTGAACTTCTCAGGGAGCAGGATGCAGCAACTACACCTCTAGTCTTTCCAGGTTCAGATGTGATTTCATAATGACAACACACATGGCGGGATAACTTGAAATCAGCTGCTAATAAGCATAAGGCCCCCCTAAACCCTGCTCTCAATTTACTCCAGTCTGCATTCTTTTAGTCGAATATATTCTAAAGCTAAAGTGGATTCTGATTCATCTACTTTACTATTTATTTTTACCATATGTAGCAAGTTCTCCGCACACATGCTTCACATCTACATGCTTCACAAGGTGTGGGATTGGTTAATAATCTGTGTTTGTTCCCATCCTAGTTAGTTCTCCTGATATTTAGCCCATAATTTCTCATGTTATTACTAAACATTCTTGCTAAACATCACATCTGACCCCATAAGACCTCTCCACCACTTCATCATCACTATGCAACAGATTTACCTCAGGAATATACACACTTGAATTTAATAGCAAGACTGTACTTCTGTCAAAAAGACAAAAACTTTCTACATTTCTACATGTTTCTCATTATTTTTTTACATTTTACTACATTTGTCTCTATTTTACTTTTCAGATTTTTACATTTATTGCTTTTCTTAATTCTACTCCACATGAAGAAACGTTGCTTGAATCTGACAGTGATTTAGATGAATCTGTCTTCTTGCAGAAAAGCCACAATATCTCTTTTGTTAAATAAGAATCACTCTGATTGATTCATTCATTATAATGTGTAAAACTGCCAAAACAATTAGAATAAAATGTCTGCATTTACACAGATGGCTGTGATGAAGATAGTGGTGTGTATTCATTCCAGGACCTCAGACTACATTTTTACTCATTTTTATTTGCAAATATGATTGGTGATTGCATAGTGAGAAGACTTTGCTGGACATTTCTTTTCTTACAGTCCAGCTGTCATAATGCTGATGATAGTACTGTAGAACAGGCTCATAGATAAACATATATATTGGGATGCTGTGCAAAATGTAAATAATGCAATGATGTCCATATCAGCTAAACCCCATCTTTAACTGAAAATAGTACAGGATGTGTTAAAACTGAGAAATATTATTGTTTAAAAAAATATTTGCCTATTTTGAAGTTGATGCCAGCAATACATTTCAGAAAAGTTGGGACAAGATCAATTAAAGACGGGTAAAGATGCAGTGTCTAAGTAAGTTAATTGGCAACAGGTCAGGAACATGATTGGATATAAAAGAGCATCCCTGAAAGTCTTTCAGAAGTAAAGATGAGGTGGGGTTCATCACAGTTTAAAAGACTGTGTAGGCAAATACACTGCGTTCCAAATTATTATGCAAATGATATTTTTCCCTGATTTGCCTAAATGGTCGATGCAAATGAGTCAGTATAATAAAAGTCATCACCTGTTAGAGTATAAATTGAATTTTATTGAACAAACCTCCCAATGATAAATAATAAAACTCAAAATGCACTGTTCCAAATTATTATGCCCAGCAGAGTTTCAAAACATTTTATAGGTTATAAAGAACTGAAAATGGTCATTTGTTGAATTTGCAGCATTAGGAGGTCACATTCACTGAAATCAAAAGCTATTTCAATCAAAAACATCCTAAGAGGCCAAGTTACATGTTAACATAGGAACCCTTCTTTGATATCACCTTCACAATTCTTGGATCCATTGAACTTGTGAGTTTTTGGAGAGTTTCTGCTTGAATTTCTTTGCATGATGTCAGAATAGCCTCCCAGAGCTGCTGTTTTGATGTGAACTGCTCCCACCCTCATAGACCTTTTGCTTGATGATACTCCAAAGGTTCTCTATAGGGTTGAGGTCAGGGGAAGATGGTGGCCACACCATGAGTTTCTCTCCTTTTATGCCCATAGCAGCCAATGACACAGAGGTATTCTTTGCAGCATGAGATGATTTTGCTCTGGAAGGTACGGTTCTTCTTTTTGTACCATGGAAGAAAGTGCTCAGTCAGAAACTCTATATACTTTGCTAACCCTAAAGGGGCCTACCAGCTCTCTCCCCATGATTCCGGCCCAAAATATGACTCCGCCACCTCCTTGCTGACGTCACAGCTTTGTTGGGACATGGTGGCCATCCACCAACCATCCACTACTCCATCCATCTGGACCATCCAGGGTTGCACGACACTCATCAGTAAACAAGACTGTTTGGAAAGTCTTCATGTATGTCTGGGCCCACTGCAACCGTTTCTGCCTGTGAGCACTGGTTAGGGGTGGCCAAATAGTAGGTTTATGCACCACAGCAAGCCTTTGAAGGATCCTACACCTTGAGGTTCCTCCAGAGGCACCAGCAGCTTCAAATACCTGTTTGCTGGTTTGTAATGGCATTTTAGCAGCTTCTCTCTTAATCCGATGAACTTGCCTGGGAGAAACCTTCCTCATTCTGCCTTTATCTGCACAAACCCGTCTGTGCTCTGAATCAGCCACAAATCTCTTCACAGTGCGATGATCACGCTTAAGTTTTCGTGAGATATCTAATGTTTTCATACCTTGTCCAAGGCATTGCACTATTTGATGCTTTTCGGCAGCAGAGAGATCCTTTTTCTTTCCCATGTTGCTTGAAACCTGTGGCCTGCTTAATAATGTGGAACATCCTTCTTAAGTAGTTTTCCTTTAATTGGGCTCACCTGGCAAACTAATTATCACAGGTGTCTGAGATTGATTTCAGTGATCCAAAGAGCCCTGAGACACAATACCATCCATGAGTTTAATTGAGAAACAAAAAAATGAATCTTTATGACACTTCAATCCAATTTGCATAATAATTTGGAACGTGGTGTAGTGCAACAATTCAATAATAACAGTTCTTCAAATTCCATCATCTACTCTACATTATATCTTTAAAGGATTCAGAGAATCGAGAGAAATCTGTATGCAAAGGACAAAGCTGAAAACCAGTATTGGCTGACCGTGATCTTCAGGTTGTCAGGCAGCACTGCATTAAAAATCATTGTTTGGTGAAAATCACTGCATGGACTCAGGAACACTGTGCAGACACAGTTCATACTGTATCATACAAAGAAGCAACCAAATATAAACTATTGCTGCCACCTTCTCTGGGCCCGAGCTCATTTAAGATAGACTTAGGTGAAGTAGAAAAGTGCCCTGTGGTCTGATGAATAAAAATGTAAAACTTATTTTTGAAAATCATGGGCACAGCATCCTCTGGGCTGAAGAGGAGCGAGACTATCTAGTTTAGTATCAACACAGAACGCAAAAGTGAAAATCTATGATGATATGAATGTGTATTAGAGCACAAGTGGCTGTTTTTATTCATGACATTGTAGGTCAATGTCAAACTAATTTCTGCATGCATTACATGAGCGTAGCTCTATAGTAAAAATGTCCAGGTGCTAATCTGAAAACATTTTCCCACTTTATGAAACAAAAAATATAGCAAAGGAGACCCTGCACTGTTGAGCAGCTAAAATGCTACTTCAGACATGAAAAGGAAAACATTTCGTGTTCAAAATTACAGTAGTTGGTCTCCTCGGTTCCCAAAAGCTTACATAGTGTTGTTAAAAGAAAATGAAACAAAGTGCTCAACCTTTTTGAAATTTGTTCCTGGCAGCAAATTCAAAATGGCCATTTATTTTTCCAAATTTTTCCAATTTTTGCAATAACACTTCTCAGTTTTTTGGAAACAACTACATCACTTATATATGGGTCACTGAACTGCACTCATTTCCATTTCCACTCATTTCCATGGTTCCATTTTCTAAGCCGCTTCTCCGTCAGGGTCGCAGGGGGGTGCTGGAGCCTATCCCAGCGGTCTTCGGGCGGAAGGCAGGATACACCCTGGATGGGTTGTCAGTCCATCGCAGGGCATATTACTCTACACCTATTTTAATTATTTCAATGGTGTGTGTGTGTGTATATATATATATATATATATATATATATATATATATATAGCTGCTGTTGGATCAAAACCTTATATCTCCAAAATAGTAACTTTATAGCAGGAAGAAAATACAGATGTTGCTTTTGATGTAAGTCAATAGAACCAGATGTTTCTCCATTTTCCAATTTCCTTTGGTCTGTTCATCATAATATGTATACACAATATTTATACACAATGTAAAGGCACTTCTAAATTGTCAAAAAATGAAAAAAGACAAAAATAGAGATACATGGTTTTGTTCCGACAGCAGCAATATAAAATGCCAGCTTCATTTTGCATTAAGGTGCTGTGGACTGTTGAAACTAAAATCGAGTTATTTGGACATAACAAGGGGCGGTATGCATGGTGGAAAAAGAACACAGCATTCCAAGACAAACACTTGCTAGCCACAGTAAAATTTGGTGGCGGTTCCATCATGCTGTGGGGCTGTGTGGCCAGTGCAGGTACTGGGAATCTTGTTAAAGTTGAGGGTCGCATGGATTCCAATCAATATCAGCAGATTCTTGAGAACAATGTTCAAGAATCAGTGACAAAGTTGAAGTTGCGCCAGGGCTGGATACTTCAACAAGACAACAACCCTAAACACTGTTCAAAATCTACTAAGGCATTCATGCAGAGGAACATTTTTGAATGTTATTGAAAATCTGTGGTGTGATTTAAAGCGGGCTGTCCATGCTCGGAAACCATCAAACCCAACTGAACTGGAGAAGAATTTTTGTAAAGAAGAATGGTCCAAAATACCTTCAACCAGAATCCAGACTCTCATTGGAAGCTTTAGGAACCGTTTTGAGGCTGTTATTTCTGCAAAAGGAGGATCTATTAAATATTGAAGTAAATTTTTCTGTTGGGGTGCCCAAACTTATGCACATGCCTAATTTTGTTTAAATAATTATTGCACACTTTCTGTAAATCCTATAAACTTCATTTCACTTCTCAAATATCACTGTGTTCGTCTGCTGTATGATATATTTAACTGAAATTGCTGATCTGAACAACCAATGGCTTATAAAGGCAAATCATGAAAATTATCAGGGATGCCCAAACTTTTGCATACCACTGTACATATACATATATTTATGTATAGAGCATTATTAAACTACAAATCCATTGGTGGGACTCTCATAGGAAAAAAAATGTTGCTGTAAATATTTTTTTTCTTATTGGTTTTACATTCTGTACTCGGCTTCTTGTGGCACTTCAGAATGACCTGTTCACACTACAAAAGAAGACAGCGGCTGAGAACAAAAGAGAAAGAAAGACGGAGGGAGTAAGTAAATGTTACAGGGTGCCATGCTTTTCAGCTAAACAGGATGTGTGAGGTTAGGTTTTTCTATAATACTAAAGTAGAGGATTCCGGTTTAAAGTCTGACATTTCCTGCTGACAGACCCACTAAACTGTCTCTAGAAAACATTTGTGTTCCTTTCTCACCTGTGAGATCTTTGCTCTGTGTAAATGACCTTTTAAAGTGTTAGCGTTTGTGTCTCTTTTAGTCCTTTCTAGCACAGATACGGTTTCAGTAAAAATGGTATACAGCAATAAGTACCATTGATTTAATTTTCCTGAGCACTAAAGCCATACAAACATTTGAATTATAATAAATAATATAATCTAATAACAAAATATTGAACTGATTTTGTTGCAGATTAATACATAAACTGTCAAGTAATTAGGAGGAAATGCTAGATTTGTCAACAATAGTTGAAGCTGTAAGACATCATGTTGTAATAATTAACAGAAGAGTGAAAGTCTCTATATAGGAGTGTGGAGCGGAAATACACTCACCAGCCACTTTATTAGGTACCGTTGCTTGTTAACACAAATAGCTAATCAGCCAATCACATGGCTGCAACTCAATGCATTTAGGCATGTAGAGGTGGTCAATACAACTTGCTGAAGTGCAGACTGAGCATCAGAATGGGGAAGAAAGGTGATTTAAGTGACTTTGAACGTGGCATGGTTGTTGGTGCCAGACGGGCTGGTCTGAGTATTTCTGAAACTGCTGATCTACTGGGATTTTCACGCACAACCATCTCTAGGATTTACAGAGAACGGCCCGAAAAAGAGAAAATATCCAGTGAGCAGCAGTTGTGTGGATGAAAATGCCTTGTTGATGTGAGAGGTCAGAGGAGAATGGGCAGACTGGTTTGAGATGATAGAAAGGCAACAGTAACTCAAACAACCAACCAAAATATCTGAGGAATGTTTCCAACACCTTGTTGAAAGTATGACACGAATGATTAAGGCAGTTCTTAAGGCAAAAGGGGCTCCAACCTTTTACTAGTACCTAATAAAGTGGCTGGTGAGTGTCTATATGCATATACAAGTTTAAATAAATAATGAATATGAGCCCAATTTGCAAACATTTAGTTTTAATTTGAGGGTGTTTACATCCAAAATAGTCCAATAATCCAAAGAGCATCGCTGCTCAGGGTGACTCTGAATGGTTTGCCACAAGGTGAAAACCACTTGTAAGCCTCAAAAACATGATAACCACAGAACATTACATAAAGGCTTTATAGTTCTGGATCAACATCTTAAGGACAGAAGAGGCAATGATCAAGGTGTACCAGAATGATGGGAAGAGTATGGAGAATTGAAGGAACTGCTGATCCAAAGCAGTTTACATTATCTGTGAAGCATGGTGGAGGTAGTGTTATACCATGGGCACGTATAGCTGCAATTGGAACTGGTTCAATAGTTTTTATTAATGATGTGACTGCTGATGGAAGCAGTAGGATGAATTCTGAAGTGTATAGTGAAGGGATGTCCAGTCATACCTGCAAAGGACCGGGATGGGTGCAGAGTTTTCATTCCAACAAAGCAGAATTCCACATGTTCAGTTGTTTGACTGGGACAAACTGATGAAGCAAGTGGATTCAGCTGTGATCTTGCTCGTTTGGAATGATGTCCTGCAACCACACTGGCCCTTTTTGGGTAAGATTGGACACCCTGTCATAGAGCTATATTATCTTTTTGGTTGGTTAATGTAGTGGTTAACACCTTTGCTTCTACACTGTAGACTGGGGTTCAATCCCCGACCAGGGCAAGCACCCTACACTATACCAATAAGGGTCCTTGGGCAAGACTCCTAACACCACCTTGGCCTACCTGTGTAAAATGATCAAATTGTAAGTCGCTCTGGATAAGAGCGTCAGCCAAAATGCCATAAATGTAAATGTAAATCTTTTCAGGTGCAACCAAATGCTTCAAAACTTATTGGCTGGGACTTGGATGATGAACCAAAGTGCACTGACTTTTTAATGCAAAGAAGTTCAATGTTCTGTAATGGGCAAGTCAACCACTTCACCTCAATCTAATAGAGCATGCATTTCACTTTCTGAAGATAAAGCTGAAGGTAAAGCACCTCTAGAACAAGCAGGAACTGAAGAAGGCTGCAGTTAAGGCCTAGCAGAGCATCAGCAGAAAAGAAACTCAGCATCTGGTGATGTCTATGGGTTCCAGACTTCAGGCATCACTGACCTGCAAATAAATATTAAAAATGATCATTTCATTTATTAAGTTCAGTCCAAGTTGGTTTGGCATTTTCTGCAAGTAACCCCAAACATTCAGTGATGTTGAGGACTGGTGGTCAGTCCAGCACCAGCAGCCTCTATGTTTGTCTCTGTCCTTTTCTCGCTGAGATCTTCTTAACAACTACAAATCTTTTCAGGTTCATCGTTGGACGTCTTCTGTACTTATGCCAGTGGATTATCTTGTATGTGATGTCCTCACAAATATCTCCCTTTTAGATGCATGTAAGCAGGCTGTTATGACTGATCATAGGGTGACCTTTTGACCACAGTGTACTTTTTTCATAAAATTTGATACTTGGGCACTATTTTCAAAGTGAAACTGACCGTGTGGTTTATCCTGTTATGCTAAAGGTGGTGAATGTGTTTTCGAGTGCCTGCAGAGACGTGTTTGTGGTGAACTGAGTGCGTTTGCATGCATCTATAGTGCCTAGAGATGCAGCAGAGTGGTACATAAAGCCAGGAAACTCATATGTACACTTCAGCATAGACACACTGAGGCTGCAGAAGATCACACACAGGTAAGTGCTGAAAGACAAAATACTCAAAAATTTACAAAGTAGTTTGTTTCAAGAATATGTTTAAGTGTCAACAGGCAAAAGTGAGGTCTAATTAATTAATAGTATCCTTTCATAATTTTGAGAGTATTACAATACAGTAGTGACTGATGTTTCCTGTAATGACATAATGTAATCACATTACAGTTTCTGACTTAATAAAACTGTCATTACTAATGTTGCTCCTATGCATTTAAAAGAGCAATACTGTGGTGCATTTAGAACATAAACTTCCTCTGTATAGATTATGTGTGAAACTCTGATCGTGAAACATCGTGATTGTGAACGTGCTCAGTGAGCGCATTGAACTATGCTAATTGAGCATCATAAGTGGAGCAAAAAGCCACAAAATGATAACAAATGACAATATTTTAGTCTCAGAAGTTGCTTGCATTTGGTTTTCCTTCTTGATTTTCACAACAATTAGCAAAACAGGACTGACCACACCAACAGTTTTGCTTTGAAATCAGTGCCACTGCAGCTCAGCTTCACAAGTTCCCACTTTTCAATAATACTGCTGTTTCAAATGGCTTATGAATGAGAGTAGTCTCTTAATGTTGTCACAAACATCATGATCCAACACAATCACTAATAAGCAGTCATAACACATGAATATAAAGAGCAGCAGTGAGGCGGTTTAACCAATTACTATTAATATTCACCCTTTTTATCCCTGTGTTATAACTGCTTATTAATGACTTTTTGGGTTTACCCAAATTGATAACCATTAATAATCTCATTTTTAACCATTCATTAAGCCTAAGGGTAGTCTTGTTGTAAAGTTATACTAAAAGGTATAGTATTGTGAAAAAGTAACAGATCACCCTTGAGTTTGTGTAATTTCCAGTTGAAAAAGCTGTTTCAGTACAAGCTATTCATTTTTCAGGAGAATAGATATAAGATAATCCATGTGCATAGGGAAGGAAAAAGCTAATATGACATGAAATCTTAAGACAATAAATAGGCAGTAAAATGACCAAATAGGCTTTGAAATAATATAAAAATAAATAAGAAAATTAAGAAGACAAAGTAATCAACTAAAAACAATAATCTAGAAATAATACAGAAAGTAATGAGTAACCATTGAGAGCAGTAACTATTAATTTGCAATGGCTTACCTTCTAACTTTCCCAACACTGAATATGATTGAGTAAGTGTTGAGTACACTAATGGAACATAATGGATGCAGACTGCTCATCTCTTCTAAAGGAGTGTTGAGCAGGTTTTATGTTTTTTTTTTTGATGCACAGTGATTAAGCGAGTAAGGATAGATTTGGTGTGGTTTAAATTTCCAATGAAATGTTTCAGATTTAAAAAAAAAAAAACAAATAGATACATTTTAAAAATCAGAATTTAGTCAGAAAACATGAAAAAGTTAGCTGTAGGAAGTTTACTAGGTGTTTCTGAGCTCAGATAAGAGCAGGAAGAAAATGTCTTCAGGGCTGAAAAACGCAGCCAGTTATGTTGACTATATAACTAGTAAATTAAATAATTATGATAATAAGAACAATAGAATAGAATAGAATAGAATAGAATAGAATAGAATAGAATAGAATAATATGAGCTCAAAAGCTAAGAAAGTGATAATGAAAAGGTCTAAATGATAAGAGCGTGAAGAAAAATTAAGAGAAGCCTGCACACAGACCTGGTAGTAGCACCAAACTGTATTGGCTGAGAAATCTCTTCCTCCTAACCTCATACAATAAAGAACATTATCTGTATACTTTTTACAAATTACTGTACACTTTTGTTGTGAAATATGTTGTGTTATTGAAGACTTGGCTGATGGAGTTACAGAGTCTGGATCATCAGACCTTCAGATCTGACTGGAGATGGTGTTTAGATTATATAGCTACACAAATGCATTCATATTTTAATAATTTATCTCATGACATGATAAGAAAAACAATGCAACACAAAGGCGACATTAATCTGTCCACCTCCTACCACTCTGTCAAACCACTACACTCTTCCTCTGTGCAGAATGAGAGTTTTGCTTGCTGTCGCCACTCTTGTGGTCGTGGCTGGTGTTGCCAGTGTCTCCCTAAAGGATCTGGAGTTCGATGTCTGGAAACTGAAGTTTGGTGAGAAATCTGTTATTCATTTTTCACCATCAGGAAAAAACATAGAAACTACATATTCCTGAAAATGAAAATATTTTTTCAAATGTTTCAGTATTTATAACGTTCATTCTTTTCAGGAGACTCACTTTCAGTTTCTTTAAGAAATCTGCAGACACACCTCCAAAGTACAGGCTTTGAAGTTGATTTAGCAAAATGGACTGAACTTTGGAGGTTTGTAAAAATAATATAATAAATTGAATAATCTGTTATTAAATGTGATTATATATATATAATATATACACTGCTCAAAAAAAGAAAGGGAACACTTAAACAACACAATATAACTCCAGGTAAATCAAACTTCTGTGAAATCAAACTGTCCACTTAGGAAGCAACACTGATTGACAATCAATTTCACAGCTGTTGTGCAAATGGAATAGACAACAGGTGGAACTTATTGGTGATTAGCAAGACACACTCAATAAAGGAGTGGTTCTGCAGGTGGGGACCACAGACCACTTCTCAGTACCTTTCTGCTTTCTGGCTGATGTTTTGGTCACTTTTGAATGTTGGTGGTGCTTTCACACTCGTGGTAGCAGGAGACGGACTCTACAACCCACACAAGTGGCTCAGGTAGTGCAGCTCATCCAGGATGGCACATCAATGCAAGCTGTGGCAAGAAGGTTTGCTGTGTCTGTCAGCGTAGTGTCCAGAGGCTGGAGGCGCTACCAGGAGACAGGCCAGTACACCAGGAGACGTGGAGGAGGCCGTAGGAGGGCAACAACCCAGCAGCAGGACTGCTACCTCCGCCTTTGTGCAAGGAGGAACAGGAGGAGCACTGCCAGAGCCCTGCAAAATGACCTCCAGCAGGCCACAAATGTGCATGTGTCTGCACAAACGGTTAGAAACCGACTCCATGAGGATGGTATGAGGGCCCGACGTCCACAGATGGGGGTTGTGCTCACAGCCCAACACCGTGCAGGACGCTTGGCACTTGCCAGAGAACACCAGGATTGGCAAATTTGCCACTGGCGCCCTGTGCTCTTCATAGATGAAAGCACTGAGCACATGTGACAGACGTGACAGAGTCTGGAGACACCGTGGAGAACGATCTGCTGCATGCAACATCCTTCAGCATGACCAGTTTGGCAGTGGGTCAGTAATGGTGTGGGGTGGCATTTCTTTGGAGGGCCGCACAGCCTTCCATGTGCTCGCCAGAGGTAGCCTGACTGCCATTAGGTACCGAGATGAGATCTTCAGACCCCTTGTGAGACCATATGCTGGTGCGGTTGGCCCTGGGTTCCTCCTAATGCAGGACAATGCTAGACCTCATGTGGCTGGAGTGTGTCAGCAGTTCCTGCAAGATGAAGGCATTGAAGCTATGGACTGGCCCGCCCGTTCCCCAGACCTGAATCCGATTGAGCACATCTGAGACATCATGTCTCGCTCCATCCACCAACACCACGTTGCACCACAGACTGTCCAGGAGTTGGCAGATGCTTTAGTCCAGGTCTGGGAGGAGATCCCTCAGGAGACCATCCGCCACCTCATCAGGAGCATGCCCAGGCATTGTAGGGAGGTCATACAGGCACGTGGAGGCCACACACAACACTGAGCCTCATTTTGACTTGTTTTAATGACATTACATCAAAGTTGGATCAGCCTGTAGTTTTTTTTTTTTTTCACTTTAATTTTGTGTGTGACTCCAAATCCAGGCCTCCATTGGTTAATAAATTTGATTTCCATTGATGATTTTTTGTGTGATTTTGTTGTCAGCACATTCAACTTTGTACAGAACAAAGTATTCAATGAGAATATTTCATTCATTCAGATCTAGGATGAGTTATTTGAGTGTTCCCTTTATTTTTTGAGCAGTGTATATATATATATATATATATATATATATATATATATATATATATTTTATTTAGGCTTTATTGATAAAAAAAAATAATCATCACTTCAGTTTGTACTGTATTCAATTATTCAATCCATACTGAATGTCTGTCTGAGATATAAAGCCATGCATGTGTTTCTATATTAGGTAAAACCTACAGTTCAGAGGAAGAAGAGTCTCAGCGTAAGATGATTTGGCTGATTAATCGTAAGCTGGTCCTGGAGCACAACATGCTGGCTGACCAGGGTCTCAAAAGCTACAGACTCGGCATGAACCAGTTTGCAGACATGGTGAGATCTCACACAGACAAATCAAAACCATATATTTAATATTATTATTGAAATATTCATCCAACCTAATGAGAAGAACAGACTCAGTTTATATCATAATACCTACATTTAGAGCCAGTTATTCATTCAACCTAATGAGAAACCGTAGAACAGACTCAGTTGATAAGATAAGATAAGATAAGATAAGATAAGATAAGATAAGGCTTTATTGTCATTCACATCACATGTGGTACATGAGGTGGAACGAAACATTGTACTCACGTAACATAAACAATAAATAGAAGGTGCAAATATAGGGGTGGACAAATAACAGCAGCATGGACCACAGCAGTATGAGTACGAGGTAGGAGGTGTACATCTTAATACTGGTAATGTATAAAGTGACATGTGTGGATGATATAGTGGAGGCACTGAATCAGTACAGCAGCAATAAGTAAGTGGACATGAAGTGCCATTGCAGTGATTGTCTAATTGGAATTTAAGAGTCTTATAGCTTCAGGGAAGAAGCTGTTCCTCAGTCTGGTTGCTTTGCTCTTAATGCTCCGCAACCTCCTGCCTGAGGGGAGCGGAACAAAAAGTGTGTATGCTGGATGGGTGGGGTCCTTCATGATGCCAGTGGCCCTTTTCCTGCATCTGGAGGTGTAAATGTCCATGGTGGTGGGAAGGCTGACTTCAACAGTCCTCTGTGCAGCCTTCACCACCCTCTGCAGAGCTTTCCTTTCTGCCACAGAGCAGCTTCCGTGCCACGCGGTGATGCTGGAGCACAGAACGCTCTCCACCACACATCTGTAGAATGAGGTGAGGACTGAGCTTCCTGAGGAAGTAGAGGCGCTGATGTGCCTTCCTGATCAGGCTGGAAGTTTTATTACTCCAGGTAAGATTGTTACTTAGGTGTATGCCCAAGTACCTATAGCTGGAGATCACTTCCACTGCAGATCCGCCGACATGTAGGGGGAGGGGAGGGATGGTGTTGCCCCTTCTGAAATCCACAATCATTGTATCACAATACCCACATTAAAAGCCAGTTATTCATTCAACCTAATGAGAAACTGTAGAACAGAGTCGGTTCATATCACAATACCTACATTTAGAGCCAGTTATTCATTAAGCCTAATGAGAAACTGTAGAACAGACTCGGTTTATATCACAATACCTACATTTAGAGCCAGTTATTCATTCAACCTAATGAGAAACTGTAGAACAGACTCAGTTTATATCACAATACCTACATTTAAAGCCTCCCCCCATCTCTCTCTGACAGGACATCCAGCAGCTCAAGGGCTCCTTGGGAACCGTCAATGGGACCAAGACCCACAGCTCAGCTCCATTCCTCCAACAAGCAGAGGACGTTGGTCTCCCTGCCGCTGTTAACTGGACGAACGAGGGCTATGTGACCAGTGTAAAAAAACAAAGTATCTGTTTCTCTTCCTGGGCCTTCAGCGCGGTGAGTTACAGGCAGGGATTGTGAGTGAAGACAAAGGGGTCATAAAACTATGGAGCCCTGCTGATGATGTCACTTTATAATAAAAATGATAAGTGGACACAGCTTATTATAGCATGAGAACAGGATACTATTGCATGGCCAAGGCTTAATTGTCTTGTCTCATTATTCATCATAACTATGACATAACTATCTCGTTCCTGTGACTAAGTCATGGTCATGGCTTAACTGTCTTTTTCCCATACCTTACTAAGTTTAGGCTAGGACTTAAAAATCTCATTCCCTCATATTCATAAGTTGTGGCAATTATCTTGTACCCACATTTCGTTTCCTTGCCTAAGTCATGGTCACAACTTCATATCATCTTCCCATGCATTGTGGCTGTGACTAGTTATCTTGTTCACACGTCTTACTAAATTTTGGCTATGATTTAATCTCTTTGCCATGCTGTCTCTTTCTTTCAGGCGGGGGCGCTAGAGGGTCAGATGTTTCGAAAGACGGGAAAGTTGGTGTCTCTCAGCGCACAACAGCTGGTGGACTGCTCATGGATTCAAGGAAACAGTGGCTGTGCAGGTGGTGGTGTGGAGAGTGCCTTTCAATATGTTTTGGACAGTGGAGGTCTGCAGGAAGAGAACACCTATCCATACGCATCCAGAGTGAGCTCTGACTCATGATTAGCTGGTGGACTGCTCATGAGTGTCCATACACATGTCCATACACATCCGGGGTGAACTCAGACTCATGATTAGGGGAGGCCTGAATGGACAGTGGATCAATTTTACCATCAATTTGTGTCTTAAATTTGTGTCTATGGCTATAACCCTCTAAGACCAAACATATAATTGCTGAGATGTTTATGATCAATTAAATAAACTTTAAAATATCAACAAACTGCACATTAAACTACAGAAGCTGAGCTTTCAGCAAAAATCGCACAAGTAGTGAGAACATTGCAAAAAATGTTGACACTTGTGCATTAGTAAAAAGTCAAGAATCAGAATGTGGAAATAAATTGATTATGCTATAAAGTTTGCTATTCAGTTAAGTCAAAAATGCAAGAAATAATTTGGGTCAAAGACTTGGCCTCAAGCTGCACTTAAGTGGCTTGCGACTTAAACTCAAGACAAAACACTCAGTCAGGAATCAAAAACTAATTAAATGGTCAGGCAAAATGAAATGCTACATGCAGTACATGTGACATTTTAAGAAAAGAGGCAACTTGAAAGTGTTTCTAGCTTTAAAACATTTTAAATAGCAAGTATGCTGGCTAGGGCACTTGCGTTACAGCTGAAGCTGTCAGCTAATCTATCTGAAGGGTTAATCAGTTACAAACCACGTGAAATTTCAGATTTTATGCTAGCTAGCTAGCTAGCATTCGGGCTATCCAACTGTTTTAGGTTATTTTGTCTCTTTCCCTCACTCAGCTCCTGAACCTGACTGTTTTTTAGAAAGGGGTTTAATTTTGTTAAATTTTGAGTTTAATGTCTAAAACTGGACTAAAGATTTGAGACTTGCACTCATGTGAATCAACTTGTAAACACTACCAGCCATCAGCAACCTATTCTGATTGTTTCAATCTCTCTTCAGGAGGGGGTATGCAAGTTTAATCCACAGAAAGTGAGCGCCACCTGTGGCGGCTTTAAGACCCTGTCTGTTGGAGATGAGATTCTGTTGCAGAAAGCTGTGGTTGCGATTGGACCCATTTCCGCAGCCATAGACACCAGCCCAAAAAGCTTCCTGCTCTATCAGTCAGGTAACCAGAACAATAAAAAATGCCTTATCAGCACAGGCCAGGCCTGTAACATTACACCACGTTCCAAATTATTATGCAAATTGGATTGAAGTGTCATAAAGGTTCATTTTTTTGTTTCTCAATTAAACTCATGGATGGTATTGTGTCTCAGGGCTCTTTGGATCACTGAAATCAATCTCAGACACCTGTGATAATTAGTTTGCCAGGTGAGCCCAATTAAAGGAAAACTACTTAAGAAGGATGCTCCACATTATTAAGCAGGCCACAGGTTTCAAGCAACATGGGAAAGAAAAAGGATCTCTCTGCTGCCGAAAAGCATCAAATAGTGCAATGCCTTGGACAAGGTATGAAAACATTAGATATCTCACGAAACTTAAGCATGATCATCGCACTGTGAAGAGATTTGTGGCTGATTCAGAGCACAGATGGGTTTGTGCAGATAAAGGCAGAATGAGGAAGGTTTCTCCCAGGCAAGTTCATCAGATTAAGAGAGAAGCTGCTAAAATGCCATTACAAACCAGCAAACAGGTATTTGAAGCTGCTGGTGCCTCTGGAGTCCCGCAAACCTCAAGGTGTAGGATCCTTCAAAGGCTTGCTGTGGTGCCTAAACCTACTATTCGGCCACCCCTAACCAGTGCTCACAGGCAGAAACGGTTGCAGTGGGCCCAGGCATACATGAAGACTAATTTCCAAACAGTCTTGTTTACTGATGAGTGTCGTGCAACCCTGGATGGTCCAGATGGATGGAGTAGTGGATGGTTGGTGGATGGCCACCATGTCCCAACAAGGCTGCGATGTCAGCAAGGTAGCGGAGTCATGTTTTGGGCCGGAATCATGGGGAGAGAGCTAGTAGGCCCCTTTAGGGTCCCTGAAGGTGTGAAAATGACCTCTGCAAAGTATATAGAATTTCTGACTGACCACTTTCTTCCATGGTACAAAAAGAAGAACCGTGCCTTCCGGAGCAAATTCATCTCATGCTGCAAAGAATACCTCTGTGCCATTGGCTGCTATGGGCATAAAAGGAGAGAAACTCATGGTGTGGCCACCATATTCCCCTCACCTCAACCCTATAGAGAACCTTTGGAGTATCATCAAGCAAAAGATCTATGAGGGTGGGAGGCAGTTCACATCAAAACAGCAGCTCTGGGAGGCTATTCTGACATCATGCAAAGAAATTCAAGCAGAAACTCTCCAAAAACTCACATGTTCAATGGATCCAAGAATTGTGAAGGTGATATCAAAGAAAGGTTCTTATGTTAACATGTAACTTGGCCTGTTAGGATGTTTTTGATTGAAATAGCTTTTGATTTCAGTGAATGTGACCTCCTAGTGCTGCAAATTCAACAAATGACCATTTTCAGTTCTTTACAACCTATAAAATGTTTTGAAACTCTGCTGTGCATAATAATTTGGAACAGTGCATTTTGAGTTTTATTATTTATCATTGGGAGGTTTGTTCAATAAAATTCAATTTATACTCTAACAGGTGATGACTTTTATTATACTGACTCATTTGCATCGACCATTTAGGAAAATCAGGGAAAAATATAATTTGCATAATAATTTGGAACACGGTGTATGCAGCCTTTATTGAGGCACACATCCACCTGCAGGCGTACGTAGGTGGATTTGCTATGGGTTGAGCTAATGAATACAAGCCTCCCTGTGTTACCGCTGCTCGTTCAGGGTTTGGCTTGATGTCTAAGCTCAGTCTGTAACTGTCTGATTGCAGGTGTGTATGATGAGCCGGCCTGCAGCAGCACTAGGCTGACTCACGCTGTCCTGGTTGTTGGTTACGGCACTGACTGCAGTGGACGGAAGTACTGGCTGGTCAAGAACAGGTAAACAGACAAATGACCTTTAAAAGACAAGACCCAAATTCCTGCTATAAACATGGGACGAATACGTATGGCTGGGTATTCAAAAAGACAAAGATTCAAACTTTACAGAAAAGTGTGAGTCATGAGCATGTGATTATTTAAAGCGTATATTCCAACATATTCATTTTCATTCAATCATAAATGTGTCTGCAGTGTTTACTGTAGAAACTATAAAGATTTCCCTTTTTAAAAGTATCATTATTGAAATAAATACAGTATTGTATCACTCACTCATCCAAAGTGGTTAAAATTCCCACTCTATTTTGTAGTTGGGGTGTTCAATGGGGTGAAAGAGGCTACATCAGGATGTCCAGGAACAAGGATAACCAGTGTGGTATTGCCACATACGCCATGTACCCAGAAGTGTAAAGGTATATTGTCATTACTGTGGCTCCATCCTTATCCACAGAGTTGAGTTTGGTTCTAGTGTCAGGTGCAGTTTTTTTGTAATGAGCACTGGATACCCCAGTGGTCAGACGTTTTTAAGGTCACTGGAGTTCAACTAGTCTAGTGACCAAAAACATTGCCTATAACAAAAACATGTTTAGCATATTTATGTGTTATTGTTTTGCCCAGGAAACTGCTAAAAATGTTTTAGGAGGATCATATTAAATATAGCACACATTTTGTACTGTTTACAGAGGTCAGAATTCTCAAGCTAGAACACCAAAATTGGGAAAAGCCCACTAGCATTCATCAAACAAGTTTTTTTTCCCCCATAGGAAAAAAAGCAAAGTTGAGAAAATTAAAATCTATCTGCTGCAAATGAGTCAAAAAGGATGCCTCTCACTCTGCTGATGAGGCATTATATACATATTCACATAGTACACACACTAGTACAGGTATATACACACATATTAGCATCTGGGATACCATAGCGACAGACTAGCAATACCTTAGCAAGCATCAAAGCAATGGCCAAGCAACACCATAGTAACCTCCTGGGATAGTAGTTCAGTTCACAGTTCACAGTACTTTATTTGTCCCCAGAGGGCAATTCATTTGCAGCCTTCTCGTCCATACACACACAACTATACACATATACACATATACACACAAACACTATATACTATCATTTAAAAACAATATTATCCCGATTTAACAGCTTGATAGCAGAAGGAATAAAAGATTTGGAATAGCGATTTGTTCTACTGAAGGGCGTGATATAACGCCGACCTGACGGCATTACCGTAAATTCACTGGACAAAACATGATCACCCTGAGTGATGATTCCTTTTGCTTTCTGAGCTACTCGTTTCTCCCACAGGGAGACCAGGTCTCCCTGAACTCCAATTATCTTTGAACAAATTTTTACAATGCCTTTCATTGTAAAAATTTGTTCAAAGATAATTGGAGTTCAACAGAGAGACCTGGTCTCCCTGTGGGAGAAACGAGGGATAGTATAGTAATGGCTTAGCATCACCTTAGCAACCACTGGAGATTTCATAGCAGCAGCTTTGTCTCGCCAACTTAAAGCTCATCCGCAAGCTCTTCCCTTCTAGTTGTTATTGTTTTTTTATTTGTAAGCATCTTTTGATATTGTATATTTATTTAGATAAAGTACGTTGAACTGCATTTGATTTTCTAGCTGACCTCATTTACACAGGGGTCATGTTTATGTCTCACATGTGGATTGAACAGGGTAATTAGCCAGTAAGAGCTGCTAACTGATAATAACCCATTTGGTTATTAATTGGTTGCTAAAGTGTTGCTAGGCCGTTGCTTTGGTGGTTGCTAAGGTATTAATTAACGTATTAATAACGGGCTAGACCATGTCTGTGTATCTTCTGGAGCCTCCCACCTTACAAAGCATTTGATATTAATTATAACGTGCATTGATTAATTATGGTGTTTAATGATACATGTTCAAAAAGGATGGTTCTTTAGTGAAGGCAATGGTTCTCTTTAGAACCAGAATCAATCCATAATCTACATTGTCTAATATATTGTATCTTTAATTAGGTTAGAACATCAAGGACATCAGCACTAGTAAGTTCTATGAAATGTTTCTACAGATTGATGAACACCAGACCCCTGATGAACATTTCAGGGAGCAGATGTAGTCTGAGCAGCAACTACACCCCTAGTCTCACAGGGTCAGGTGTGATCTTGTAACGAGAACACACATGGAGGCACAACTTAAACTTAAACTGGTGTGAGATTGTAGTGAAATCAGCCGCTAATAAGGATAAGCCCCATCTCAACCTCGGGCCCAGATCGCTCCAGCCTGATATATTCTAAAACTAAAGTGTAGTCTAACTAATTTTCTGTTTACTTTTACCACATGACAAACGGGCACGTCCTTGCCCCGCATGCTGATCACCCCTAACTAGTAGCCTTAACTCAGATGTCGCAACCAAAATGTTAAGAACAGGCGTTTTGTCCTTTTGACAAACAAACCACCTGTCATGACATTTTATGTTTGTTTTACCATCTTGGCTGTAAGTATATCTGTCATGTATGTGCTGACAGTAAAGGCTGAAAATATAAATGCAAATGCAGACTTTGCTTTGCTTTAACCTTTAGCTCAGTTATAGCCGCTTTTCTAGCGCCTCAGGAAACTTCTCCATGTTTCTTGTAAAATGTTTCTCAGTTTTTGACTTTTTACGAGACTAAATTCGCTTCTCATCCTCCAGTTTCTCATTCGAATTGTCCTGTTCCACCTTAAGTGGTGCCTGAGATGCCAGATTGTCCTGCTGCCATTTAAGGTGGAACAGGAGAATTTGAACGAGAAGCAGGAGAAAGAGAAGCTGATTTCAGTTTTGTGAGTTGCTGCAGATTAAACATATCAGGAAACCAGAGTGATTTATAAATATAAATAAGTCCATCCATCTCCAAATTATTGATGTTCATCGAAACTTTTACTCTTTGCTGTTTTGTTCTCTGTGTTGCTGTGTGTCCAGCAGTTGGCGCATCAGTCTTCAACATTAAATATTAGTGAATTAGGAGTTATACTGTAACTCCAGTGTTTAAGACCATTTATTGCGAAAACTTTGTTAGAACTGTGTGTTATAGTGATTTTACAGTAAAGGAGAATTGTTATGTTATTTTACCTAGAAATCTAGTTCTGCCGTGGAGCGACAGCAGCTCTGCAGCAGTGGAGAGATTATTCAGGCCTGATTCTCACCCCAAACAGAGTCGCTGATGAGGGTTTTGAGGCTAAAGTGTTGCTGAAGTTTAATAAAGACTCTCAATGTTGTGTCTGTCTGTGTCTTGCTGAAATGTTTAAATTGGAGCAGTTTTATTTCAACAGTTGACAAAGCTTTGCAAAAAATGGTTATTTTTCTTGATTTTATCAAACCTGGAATGCTTGACTTTTGCTCTTTTTTGTTGGAGTTTATGCCTTTGGGTGTGTATGTTTTTTTTTTTTTTTGGTGATTTTTTTTTTCTGTATATTTGCAGCTTTTCAGTTGTTTCTTTCTGCCACATGATTAAATGCAGTCTTGTTCACACTGTCAGTCGGGCTTGTTTGGTGTGTCAGGTGGAGATTCACAAACGTTCTGATAATCACGTTTTGAAAGTAGCTAAAAAGTAGCCACCACTCTTTCTGGAAAAGTAGCTAGCTACAGATTTTTGGAAAGCACCTACAAAAGAGCTAACTACTAATTTTTCAATAGCTATCCCAACTCTAGTTACACTGCACCCATATCTATAGTTACACTACAACCATATCTGTAGTTAAACTGCACCAATATCTATGCTTATATGAAACCCATATCTATGGTTATACTGCACTATATAGAGTGTGTAAATATATATATATATATATATATATATATATATATATATATATATATATATATATATATATACACACAACCCCAATTCCAATGAAGTTGGACCTTTTCAACCTATATTCAATTGAATACACTACAAAGACAAGATATTTAATGTTCAAATGGATAAAATTTATTGGTTTTTGCAAATATTCACTCATTTTGAATTTGATGCCTGCAACACCTTCCTTGCGCTGAAAACAATCCGGACAGTCATTTTTCTCTTTGGCCCGGAGGACACGACGTCCATGATTTCCAAAAACAGTTTGAAATGTGGACTCGGTTGAATATAGGTTGAAAAGAATTTGCAAATCATCGTATTCTGTTTTCATTTATGTTTTACATAACGTCCCAACTTCATTGGAATTGGGGTTGTGTGTGTATATATTATATATATATATATATATATATATATATATATATATATACACATACACAAAGATGGCCTAGGCTATAAAAAGATTGCTAACAGCCTCAAACTGAGCACAGTGTCCAAGGTCATACAGTAGTTTTCCAGGACAGGTTCTACTCAAAACAGGCCTCGCCAGGGTCGACCAAAGAAGTTGAGTCCACATGTTCAGCATCATATTCAGAGGTTGGCTTCAAAAAATTTACACATGAGTGTTGCCAGCATTGCTACTAGAGATTGAAGAAGAGTGATGTTAGCCTGTGCCGCACAACGCATCAACTTGGTCTGCATGGCCGTTGTCACAAAAGGAAGCCTCTTCTGAAGTTCACGCACAAGAAAGACTGCAACCAGTTTGCTGAAGATAAGCAGTCCAAGAACATGGATTACTGAAACCACGGACTGTGGTCTGACGAGACCAGGGTAAACTTTTTTGGCTCAAATGGTGTTCTGTATGCGTGGCAGCGCCCTGGTGAGGAGTAACAAGACAACAGCCTCTTGCCTACAGTCAAGCATGGTGGTGGTAACATCATGGACTGGAGCTGCATGAGTGCTGCCAGCACTGGGGAGCTGCAGTTCATTGAGGGAAACATGAATTCCATTATGTACTGTGAAGGTGGAGGAGCGTAAGGTGTCTAACATTCACTAGCTCTATGATGTTATCATGTAGGAGAGGATTCCAGTAGCAACCTGTGCAGCTCTGGTGAAGTCCATGCCCAAGAGGGTTAAGGCAGTGTT
Source organism: Pygocentrus nattereri (assembly GCF_015220715.1). Classification (NCBI taxonomy): domain Eukaryota; kingdom Metazoa; phylum Chordata; class Actinopteri; order Characiformes; family Serrasalmidae; genus Pygocentrus; species Pygocentrus nattereri. The sequence continues at coordinate 11,781,948 of NC_051220.1, forward strand.
CGATAATAATGGTGGTCACACAAAATATTGACACTGAGCAAAATTGGACTAGTTGACTGTGAGGTGTATTCACTTGTGTTCCCACCTGTTTAGATATCAATGGCTGTGTGTTGAGTTCTTTTCAGAGGACAATAAATGTGCACTGCTATTAAAGCTGTACACTGACTACTTTAAGTTACATCCAAGTTTCATTGCTATAGTGTCGTCCGATGAAAAGATATAATAAAATATTTTCAAAAATGTGAGGGATGTACTAACTTTTGGAAAATACTGTATATATCGCCAACAGAAGTTTTGCAACAGAGTGCGTATTTTAATAATTTGTGGTATTTTGCTTTATTTATGCTTATGAATATGTACATTACAGTATTTGACGTCAATTTAAAATAGGGAAAATGCACATATCAACTAATCAAAACAAAGTGAGTTTCCCCACACTGTGTGCTGAGAAGGATAAAAACAAACTCTTGAAGTTTATCAGAAGTTCCTTGTTTACTGGAAGCTTCCACTGTGTTAGTCATTGGTGGAGGAGCAGTAACTTCCCCCTCACTGTGTTCTCCTCTCAAGCTAAAATGATTACGTAAGTTCCTCACACAAACACGCATGGGTTGGACAAAGTGTGTAACTAGTGTTTTGTGATTTGTGCCTGTGCATGTGACAGGCGCCTGATTCCAGATGTAACACAGTCAGTATATAAATCAGAAAAGCGGTATCCATCTGCAAATAGAAAAACTCATACAGGTGGCTGCAAGACTTACAGAACATTACAAACAGGTATGTACCACATAGGTTTGTTTTTTATGTCAAGATGTGTGACCTTGCCTCATATTCATATGCTAGTATCTTTGAGTAATATATGATGTCCAATATATGATAAATATATCCGTTGTCGGAAGAAAACCTCGGATCTACAAAATGGTAACTTTACAGGAGAAGGAAAAAACATACTTTACTTTTAATGTAAGTCAACCGGAACTGGGCGTTTTTTCTAAGTAGTTTTAGGCTGTTTCTTTTGATCCATTCTTAAAGCTTACACACAATGAAAACCACAACAAACCCTTTCAAATTATGTCAAAAACTGAAAAACGTAATAATAATAATAACAATAAAAAATCTATAATAATAACTAATAAATAATAATATTTTCCATGAGTATTATTTATGTTGTCACAGTCAAAACACAACCTTGAATTTCAAAAACTTTGCAGTAAAAAACATTGAAATGCTCCAAAATTGCTTCAAATAATTCTCTACATATTAACTTACATTACATTTTATTTAAATTTTGGAAATACTTATTTTTCTTTGGACAGCAATAATATAAATTTGCTATGTATACATTATAAAACTATATATGGAATAATATATGCCATATTTATATGTAAGTGTGTATATACGTACTGACATGTCCCATATATGTAATTCCTATATGTAATAATAATAGAGGTAATGTCCCATATCTAATATATCATATACGTCAGAGACACTGGGGCTGAGCTGTTTTTGCTGTTGTCCATTTACTGAATTGTAAAGCGAGTAACAGTGTAACAGTGAGAGGAAGTGCTGCAGTTCATGAGAACAGTGAGCAGATCTTTTATCTCATTGACATCATCCTTGACATCATCATCCACCACACAGTTTTCTTCTCACTCTTCAGAATGAGGGTTTTACTCACTATTGCCGCTCTGGTGGTCGTGGCCAGAGCAGCCAGCATCTCTCTGGAGGATCTGGAGTTCCACACCTGGAAGCTGAAGTTCGGTGAGGATCCTTATTTTGCTATGAATAAATGATTTGATTAAAATGAAGCAAAATAACAGACGGAAGACCTGAAACAGTGACATTCCACTCAAATCACACCCACAGTCCAAATTCAGCCGCTGCCTTTTTCCAGTACCAGCTCTTTCAGTAAATGAGAAAGTAGATGTAAGGAGTACAAAAGGTTCTTCGTTTGCAGTTTCATTTTGAGTCAGAAGTTATTTTTAGCTTTTAAATTGCCTGGTTCTTTACTGTCTGGTTCTTTGTTATTTAGGTGATGCAGATTATAGAGAACAACATTTTTACCCAAATCGTATTCAGTAAAAAATGGATCTTGTTGTTGTTATTTTGTAAATTTAGTGGTTTTTCCTTCTTCAAGCTCAAGTTGAATCAGTCACAAGCATCCTCTGTCTGTCTAATTCTCACATGTGTTTCTTTAATAGATAAGATCTACCACTCTGTGAAAGAAGAGTCTCAGCGTAAGATGATCTGGCTGAACAATCGTAAGCAGGTCCTGCTGCACAACATGCTGGCAGACCAGGGCATCAAAACCTATAGACTCGGCATGACCTACTTTGCAGACATGGTGAGATCTCACACATGTGCATTACGTTTATAAAGATCCAGTTATTGTGTAACACTGCACCTATTTTGTATTTCACCATGATTATGTCTCAATTTTTAATTATTTGAGCACAGCAGCTGAACATTTCATGATGAACAGACCAGTTTAAATTGTCCAAATATACTTGAAACATTAAGCTACATTAAATATTAAGCACGTTTTGCCATTTCCTTAAAAAGGGGAAATGCCTGAAAAGGCTTCTTTGTGATAAAAGCAGTTTTTTCGAAATAATGCCCTCATTCTGCTAAGCACCAGCTGCTAATCGGTCAAACTTTATGCTGCAGCTACTCGTTTCTACTTATAAAAACAGAAAATTTACATATTAGATAACTTCTATAAGATAATAATAAACCTGCTGGCCAGATTGTGAAGATAAGAGTGACTGCAGAGCTACAGCAAATTCCAACTTTGATATAGTCCTTTGTTGTTTCACCTTAGTGAGCTTTTCAGCTGGCAGCTGTGAACAACTAACAAATAGTATCAGCCAGAAATGAACAGAACAAGTCAACAAACAAGATTAGCTGAGAAATGCTTTACAGACTGACTGGAACTAAAACACATCCAGCTTCATCTGGAAACGCTGAAAAAGTTAAGCTCAACCTGATAGTTTATAGCCCTACAGTTTTATGGCTTTATGTGTAATGCAAAAGTGAAATACTTTTTGTGGTGGAAGGAATTGATGATGATGTTAAAGAACATTGTACACACATTTGAACTGTTGTATAAAAGCAATAGAACACTTGTGGAGGTTTGTATGGTGAACAACATCAAAACTGGGAGTGAGGGGCAAGCAACCAAACCAGCACAGTCATGGTGAAGGGGCTCCAGGAGATAAGATGCATGAATATTAATTAATTGATTTGTATGGACTCAGGAAACAAAGGGGGCTATAGGGTGATGGGAAGAGTGGAAATTCTTGAAAATTATTAAAAAAAATGTTGTCTTCTTTCTTTTTCTGCTCAAATTAGGGCTGAACTATATATGCTGTATATATAGTTATAAATAACTGGATTAATGCCAAATATTGAATAAAACTAAATAAACCGTTTTTGATATTATTATTTAAAATCTTGCACCAATGTAATATTTTTGGCATAACGTCCAGCTCTAAAAGTAGTTGGTACAGGGACAACAATTGAGTAGTTAGGGTTAGGGTTCCAGTTTGGCATGATCAAGTTCCAGTTTGGCATGATGTATATTCATCCCGCTTATTTCAAAGAGCCATTGAGAGTTTGTTATCAGGTGCACTCCAACCCTGGAGTGTCTGCCTTGTCATGGAGTCCAGTTCCAACCACAATCTGCTACACCTGCTCCAGCTCACTAACTTAGCTTAGTTTGGATTTGAATTCTGTAGAGCCATAACTTTCCATTGAAATTATATAAAGACCTCATTAGTTGACTTTATGTCGTTACACGGACAGTTTGCCCAGACAAAAGTTGCATACTTATATTTTTTTGTTTGTTTTCTTTTTTACATAACTGATCTCTATTTTTCACCTTTATTGTTGCTTTTTGGAAGAAAAAAATGTTTAAACCTCTCATTGTCTGACCAACAGGACAACCAAGAATACAGACAGATACTTAAGGGCTGCCTGGGAACCTTCAACAGGACAAAGATCCACAGTGCCACTACGTTTCTCCAACAGGCAGGGGGTGCTGTTCTGCCTGACACTGTAGACTGGAGAGAAAAGGGCTACGTTACCGATGTAAAGGACCAGAAGTTCTGTGGATCCTGCTGGGCCTTCAGTGCGGTAAGAGAGTACCGGTTTTGACCATTGGCCTCGTGACATAGATACCAGTGTCTCTTTCTAATAAACATCATTAGTATTAAGTGAACAACAACACTGTCCCCAAAAGCTTCAAGTGGACTAATTATGAAAAGTTTTCTCAGTATGTAACATTGAGTTTTTACAGTGACTCTAACAGAAAAGATCATGTCTGCTCTGAATACCAAGAAAGATACTTTGATGAACATGAAAATTAATATGCACAGAGCTTTATGTTAACAAATCCTTTGCAGTGATTGCGTCATACTTCATTGAATGGTAGCAATGAAGGAAACCAAGGTGGGCCCAAATTTAGCATTGTACCTAGCTGAATGTATACAATGGTAAAACTGTCCATTAAACTGTCATCATCTCTCGCTTTCTCCATCTCTCAGACAGGGGCTCTAGAAGGTCAAATGTTCCAGAAGACGGGTAATCTGGTCTCCCTCAGTGAGCAGCAGCTGGTGGACTGCTCCTGGGCTTTTGGGAATGAGGGCTGCAATGGTGGCTGGATGGACCAGGCTTTTGAGTATGTTAAGGAGAATGGAGGACTGGACACGGAGGAGTCATACCCCTATGAGGGCATAGTAAGTGAACAATGATTAACTGTCACTTGACAAAGATAGTAATTTTATAATCACGTTTTTGTGAATGTTAAAACAGTGTATTACAGCTCGATGCTAATAACTATGGCTAATAACTATGGCTATTATATAATGTAAACAAAACAAGGCGTGATGATGGTGGAATGTGGCCTGATCCTCATGGTCCCCTCTCTCTTCCTCTCTCTCTGCAGGATAAGGAGTGCAGGTTTAATCCAGCCACTGTGGGAGCTACCTGCACTGCATATGTGGACATCAACAAAGGAGATGAGGAAGCCCTGCAGGAAGCCGTGGCCACTGTTGGACCTGTTTCTGTGGCCATAGATGCTGGAGAGTCCTCTTTCCAACTCTATGAGTCAGGTGACCCTCTTGTCTCACTAAATACCACTGCTACACGCATACAACATACATCTTTTTTTTTTTTGCTATTTCAGAATAATCATGAAGATTTGAAATATTAAATAACACATACAGAACTACACAATCGTCAAAATGTGCTGAAACAAATCTATATGTACATTAGCTTCATAAAGCACTAGCTTTATGCGCACTTGGCATTTTTTCAAGCGGCTTCATGACACTTTTCACTTTTAAATTTCCTGTTTCGATTTGTATTTAAAACAAGCTTTTAAAGACAAGAATTCAGATCAGATCGTATTTAAGAACAAACATTCATATATTCAATGATGTTCAAATGTTTGTCAGGTGTTTTGATAGGCATAAAGCAGGGGTTGCCTGATAGGCTGCTGACTCATGGTCTGCTTTCATTTAACATGTTCTTTCTTCCCTTGATTTACTAATTAATGGACTTGGTCTATGTTGATGTATGTTGGTTAGTTGTGATTGTGCCCAAGCAACCACTTAGCAACACCCTATTAATGACCTCAGATATTATTGCATCCACCTAGCAACACTCTAGTAACCACCTGAGATTCCAGTGCAACCACCTAGCAAAATCCTAGCAACCAACCAGCAACACCTTACTAATAACCTCAAATACCACATCAACTACCTAGCAACACCCTAGCAACCACCTATGATTCCAGAGCAACCACCTAGCAAAACCGTAGCAACCATCCAGCAACACCTTATTAACAACCTTAAATACCATATCAACTACCTAACAACACCCTAGCAACCACCTGGCAAAACCCTAGCAACCAACCAGCAGCACCTTATTAATGACCTCAAATACCATAACAACTACCTAGCAACAGCCTTGCAACCACTTGACATTCCAGATCAACCATCTAGCAATACCCTAGCATCCACCTAGGATATCATAGCAACCACCAAGTAATACCCTAGCAACTACCTATCTACAGCCTTTAAACAACCTCAGATACCATAGCAGCCACCTACCAACACCCTAGTAACCACCTGAGATTCCAGAGCAACAATCAAGCAATTCCTTAGCAACCACCTAGGATACTATATCAAACCACCAAGCAATACCTGAGCAACCACCTAGCAACACCGTCTTTAATAACCTCAGATGCCATAGCAACCACATATCAACAACCTTGCAACTACCTCATATACCATAGGAAGCATCTAGCATTACCCTAGCAACCACCCAGGATACCATAGCAACCACATAGCATCACCCTAGCATAGTTACCATACACACCTACTACCCTTGCAACCACCTAGAATGCTGTAGAAACAACCTAAAACATGTTTTGGCACCACCTTAGCAACCAACTGTGCAATCACCCTGCATTTTCTTCAGGGATTGCATGTTTCTAGTTGATGAACTGATTGGTTGTTCAACTGATTGATTGCAGGTGTGTATGATGAGCCTTCCTGCAGCAGCAGTGAACTGGATCATGGCGTCCTGGCTGTCGGTTATGGCACTGAGAGTGGACAGGACTACTGGTTGGTCAAGAACAGGTACATAAACCAACAAGTAGGCAATCAAAACTGATGATGTATAAAAAAGACAGATTCAGGTTAAAAGGAAAGCTTTGAAAATGCCATAAAAGTCATGCAAGATGTCCTCATGACAGATTATATCCAGTAATATAGCAGTGTCACGTTCCCTTTGCTGTTAAATGTCATTAAGCCATAATGTTTGATGTCATAATGACTTACTGGAGTAGGAAAAAAGCACATGTGACAAAAGTACTCAAAGTAAACTGCTTGCCTTGAATGGCAGGACAGGGTCTGTAGGGATGCTGTACACCTGAATTTCATCAGCAGGTGTGAATACAGCAAAAAACTTGATTTAACAGCTTAAAATGGTTTGTTTACATTATTTGTTTGTTTATTAGTGAAATCAAATAAAAATACATTCTTATAACTGAAATAAAAATAATCTGTGTTTTGGCTCATGAGGACAAAAACAGTATGGAAGTGATGTCATGTGTTGGTCATTTTTTACACCACAAAAAGTTAGATTTACCATACTATAACAAGCTATCAAGAAATAAACAAGTATACATGTAACTTTATTAATCTCTGATAACATTTGCTGTATGACTATAACCAATATGACATGGAAAGTGAACAAATGCAGTGTAAACCAGGTCAGTGGCCCAATGAGTGACTAATATAAGAATAACATTTGGTTTCACAGCTGGGGTATTGAGTGGGGTGATAAAGGCTACATCAAGATGTCCAGGAACAAGAATAATCAGTGTGGTATCGCTACAGCAGCCAGCTATCCACTGATCTAAAGGTGGGTTTAAAGCTAATATTTTACTGGTAGTTCTGGCTGGTCAGGGTCCAGACTTAATAGAGAATATTTAGTCTCACATCAAACACAAACTAGCTCGCCAATGTTTTTCAGCTATTTGAAGCCATCAATGCTGAGTGGATCACTTCTGACTCTTCTTTCTATAAAAGACCGTCTGTAAATTTACACACCAAACTTCAATATTTAAAGAAATCAAAGAAAAAAGCTCTATTTCTAATCTTATTTGTTAAATCTTGCTAATTTACTGAATAATTATTTGTTTTTAAGATCATTAAAAGCATAAAATTCTTCCATTTTGGGTTTGGCCCATTTGTTTCCACAGCCGTATGCATGTAATGGACACAACATTTTTGGGAAGCTCAGTTTTACAGTAATAAGTTGATATCTAGGCACACGCAGGCTTAGTCCAAGCAGCTTAGCAAAGACCAATGCAAAGACTATATATATATATATATATATATACTTTGTTTCTCTACAGATGGGCGTGAGCCAACACCTCCATGAAAAACTCATAGCTTTTGAGTTCATCTTCATCATCTGACAGTCTGAGAGTCTGAGATTTTCCTCAGGAATTACATGCTGATTATGTTTACAGTAACTATAAAATATGACCGCTGTAGCTGAAATGAATCTTTCACTACTTTATTACTACTGAGTAATAAGAAAACATGATGTGAGTGCAAAAAATGAATATAAGTGTGGAAATAAAATGAATGTTTACCAACAAAAAGTTGTTCTGCTGTGGATATTTCAGGAGCCCACAACCTACATTTGAGGTCCACTTGATGTTTGTGCGGTTTTATGCACAAAAACATCCATAATTCATATTTACATGAATATTATCCACCTATCTTTATTCCTTACACTAAAACAGGCTTTATAACTTTATATATCTGGACTGTATGGACTGAGAACCACAATCAGAATCTTTATCTACGTTTCATGTGTACAAGGAATTTCTCTTCATGCAGATGCCAAAATAAAATGAAATCCAATAAATTAAATACAGAAAAGGTTATACAATATACAGTGAGGTCCATAAGTATTTGGACAGTGATAGTTTTTTGTAATTTTACCTCTGTACACCAACACAGTGGGTTTGAAATGAAGCCATCAAGATGTGACTGAAGTGTTTCAACTTTAATTAAAAGGGTTTAACAAAAATATTGCATCAACTGTTTAGTTCCTCCATTTTTTTTACAGGCTCAAAAGCACGGTTGCAAAAGCTACTGAAAAATTTGTAGTTAACTACTGTGTTGCTACTTTTCCAGAAAGATTAGTGGCTAATTTTAAGCTACTTTTGGAAAAGTAGTGCACCACTTTTAAGCTTCTTTCGTTTGTGAATCTCCACTTGACACACCAAACAGACCCAACTGATAGTGTGAACAAGACACTGTATTTAATGATGTGAAAGAAAGAAACACACAATTGCTGCAAATATACAAAAAGATCACCAAAAAGTCTAACCAACAATCAAACTTACACCCCGAAGGTGTGATATCCAACAAAAATTTTGATATCCAACAAAAATACAAATCAAACAATTTTGGGCAAAGCTTTGTCAAGTGTTGAAATAAAACTGATCCAATTTAAACATTTCAGCAAGACCTGTACAGACACGACATTCAGAGTCTTTTGATAAACTTCAGCAACACTTTAGCCTCAAATCCTCATCAGTGACTCACACAGACACACAGTTCTAACACAGTTCTAGTTTTCACAGTAAATGGTCTTAAACACTGGAGTTAATGCATAACTGCTAAATCACTCTTTAACGCTGAAGACTGATACGCGCTCGTCACACAGCAATGCAGATAAGGAAACAGCAAAGAGACAGATTGAAGATGAATATCAAGAATTTGAGGATGAACAGACTTATTTGCAGTTATAATCACTCAGCTGGTTTCATCTGGTTTCCTGATACGTTTAATCTGCAATAACATCCGAAACTGAAGTTGTTTCTCATTCACCAGCTTCTCATTCGAATTCTCCCATTCCACCTTAAATAGCACTGCAGTGCAATCTGGCACCTCTGCCCCTTTTTACGGTGGAATGGGTCAATTTGAACAAGAAGCTGGAGAATTTCCAGCCTTGGAAAAAGTCTAACATTGAGAGACATTTTACATGAAACGAGCAGAAAGGTCTCTTGAGATGTGAGAAAAGCGGCTACAGCTGAGCTGAAGGTTAAAGCAAAGTAAAGTGAGTCTGAGTTTGCGTTTATATTTTTAGCCTGAACTATCAGCACATCCTGAGATATACTTACAGCCTAGATGGTAAAATGGACAGAAAATGTGGTTTGATTTCTGTTGAAAGGACAAAATGGCTCTTCTTCACATTCTGGTTGTGACCCCTGAGCTAAATCGACTAGTAAGGGGTGATCAGCATGTGACTGTTTGTGACTCGAAATGTCCGCAACTCAATCCAGATAGCCACCAGCCCAGTTAACGACCGTGTTCTGTGGTCCAGATTTTGCATGGATTGCCTGAAGCCTGTAGCGAAATGTATCAAAAAATTTTCACTATTGCTACACAGAAAACTGTAGGCGCTACAGCTACTAGCTGCATCTCATAAAACCGCTGCAGCTTCAGCTATTAGCGACTCACCCGGTTTCCCGAGAGTTTGGTGTAAAGAGTGGCTGTTCCTCGTTCCTCACACTGAAGACAGAAGAGGGGAAGAGTAAGATCTAAGGTAATGTGAGGAAGCGCGCAGAACCACACTAGAACAGAGACTTTACAGAAGATCAACTCATAAAACAAACATTTATTGTCATTGAAGCATCAGCACTGCTATGGAAAGTGACTTAGCAGCCAGAGAACATGGGACCCCGAATACCAGGGGGTATTTCACTCACTGATGCGGTGTTAATGTGTTAATTACACAGCATTTAATAATCAGAAAAGTCATGCACGCTGCTGCTTTACTGCTTTTGCACACAGCACTTTAAAGGAATGTGCTCTTTCACTGTTTAATATTGTTTTTTGTTGTTTTTGTCGCAAATGAAGAGAATACAGTTCATTCTGTTGCAGGTAGGCATAGCAACACACTACAATCTGTACAAATGCAATTAAACACAGTTGCTACCTTCATCACAAGAACATAAAGTGTGGGGTCAGAGGTCACTGTGTCACAAGGCTCATTTGACAGCCAAGCTCAAAGTCACTGAACAGTAATATATCTGGATCTTATCTCTGTTAATGGCCTCTGACCAAAACTGTACAGCCACCAGTATATGCAGAGTCACGCTGTCTACACTGGAGCTGAACCAGCAGGAGTCTGTACAGCTGTTACAATAGCACACAACTCAGCTTCAGGCTGCTGGTGTGTTTAGCAATGCTGACGTCCACTGATGTTCATAGATAACAGTGAGTCAGTGGGTTTTAGACATGCAGTTTGCACAAAGCTAATGCTAATGTTGCTGTATTAATATCTAGGGTGTGACTTATTTTTATGTACTCCAGTGCATATGCTGTCTGTGACCCTTTTCTCTATCAGTTTATTACTTTATTCATAATGTGAAAATGCCACCTGCCCTTTACAACATGCTTAAATGTGAATGGACCAACAGATTTGCTCCAAAAATCTACTTCCCATAACTTCCATTCAAAGTAGAGAATGTTTTTTTATCCTTCTTCTGTAAAGCTGTCATTCTGGAGATATGAGATTTTGTTCCAACAGCAAAAATAACTTTTTTGCTCATAAATCCCAGAATTTTTAATGTAAAAATATATTTTTTAGACATTTTCAGTAAAAATAAATTAAAATAAGTTCAACTAGGGCCCAGACTGTTTTGACAGAGTCAAAGCCTTTGCTTGATTCACTCTGGCAGCAGCTTCTCCAGAACCAGGGCAACCATAAAATACATTACATTGCCAAAAGTATTCGCTCGTCTGCCTTCACACGCAAATAAACTTGAGTGAAATCCCATTCTTAATCCATAGGGTTTAATATGATGTTCCTGCAGTAGCAGTGATGGTGTGTTAGTGTGTGTTGTAGGTTTTAAACACCTTAATGCCACTGCTGAACTGAGAATAGTCCACCAACCAAAAATATCCAGCCAACAGCGTCCTGTGGGCAGCGTCCTGTGACCACTGATAACAAGCTAGAGGATGACCAACACAAACTGTGCAGCAGCAGATGAGCTATCGTCTCTGACTTTACATCTACAAGGTGGGCTGACAAGATAGGAGTGTCTAATAGAGTGGAGAGTGAGTGATTACAGTGTTTAAAAACTCCAGCAGCACTGCAGTGTCTGATCCACTCGTACCAGCACAACACACACTAACACACCACCACCACGTTAGTGTTACTGCAGTGCTGAGAATGATCCACCACCCAAATAGCACCTTATATAATATCTGCATGCAAACCTATAGCTCGCCAATATCAACTGAAGAGCACCATTTTTACATAAAAAAGAGTCATCTTTGACTGGGTCCACCATTTTTGTACCCCAAGAACATGAAGTGTTAGAGAGAAGTTTATTATAAATAGTACAGGGAGATTCACTTGAAAGAGGCCCCTAATATTCTGTAATAACTCTGGCTAGGATGAAGCAATCTAAGCAAAACAATGTACAATCTGCTCCTCAGTATATGGAGCTTCAAACAGGCTGGGATTCCCCTGTGTTAGAGCGATGAGGTAGGTGCCAGACAGACGTTGCCATGTTTAAGCGCTCTAATGCTTGTGGATACATTCAGGAACATGAAGTGTCGCGTGAAAGTGTGTCTGGCAGAAATCAGAGATCACTTCCAGCATCGCATGTAATGCAATCGGTTACACACAGACTGTGATGGTCCGACGGAAAAAAAACACGTGGGTACGTAGACTCAAGTTCTGGTCGCCGAATGGAGGCGTGGGTTCGAATCCCACTTCTGACACCACTTGTGATGGTCCGACGGAAAAGACACGTGGGTACGTTCCAGGTTGGGGTACAAAAATCGGTGTTTATTAAATCCCAGTGAAGAAACCAAACAAAACAAAAAAATTGCAATTTATCCAATGCCAAGAAGAAAAATATTTACAAATATATACAGTTTAATATGAATAGTCCGTTATTCAATCACAACTTTAGAGGTTTTTAGGCTTCAACCACGTTTCATTACCTCTGCCACAAGACAAGCTCATTCTACTCCCTCTAGGGCTTTTATAGAGGTTTTTGCGTGGGAAAAGTTCACTATAAAAACTCCCCAAACAAAGGGTCCTGTTTTCCTCTCTGGCTGAAAACATGGCTACCTTCCTCTAGAGTCTATTCATAGGTAAGTACTTGTTGCCTTCCCCAAGTGTTTCAAAAATGTTACAATTTATAATATGTTTAATTATATTGCTAAATCAATCAAAATGAACAAATAATAAAACATTCATATTCACCATTAAGTTTTGTTCCTTTTTTTTCTGCAGGTTTGCTCTTGTTCCCCAGCATAACCACTCAATCAATAAATGCTATTTAAAAACAGTTTGTGTCTCTGAGTATGAAATGTCCCCATTACCTAGAAAGTTTTTACACATATGTACATTGTGGCGGAGGGCAGCTCCGTCACACACACATCAATGTATGTAGCTTTTTTTTTCAGATTGCTTCATCCTAACAGAAGTTACAAAAGAATATTCAGGGCCTCTTTCAAGTGAATCTCTCTGTAAATACCACACCCCAGGATGAGCAAATACTCTCCAGTAGTCAAAAGACTTCCCAGCAGTTTCCTTTAGTACCTCAGTTTCTTTCTACAAAATAAGTCACTAACAACTGTGTCATACAATTACAAGTTATGCCAAATAAAGAAAAAGCCTCATTTATCTGACTGGAAACTTCGCCCATGTTATCTATTGCCCACAGTCATGGTCACAATCTCAGAGGAGCCAATGGTCAGTACATTAAGTTAGGTTTATTACTGTAAGCGCTAGGAATTGCATCCGGTTGACTGTAGTCGTATTATTCACTTCAGATGTGGTCAGCTAATCCTTATGATATGATTATGATCAAAGCTCACGTCATCAGATCACTCAGTCATGCATGATGCACAGTTACAATTATAAAATAGTGGAACTTTTCCAACTGCTGTACAAGCAGAGTCCAATTACAGAGCACGGTCTTCAAAAGATGGTTCTTTAAGGGTTCTTTAACAAACTCTTCTGTAAAGACAATGGTTCTGTATACAACATGAGAAAAACCCTTTCATGTTTAAATGGCCCTTGCATGGTGAAATGGTTCTTCAGCTTGATGGAGAATATGTTGTATATGGTTTTGTTTAGAACATTTCTGAAAATGGTTCTATATAGCACCAACAAGGGATCTGCTTTAATATATAAGATTAACATTGTAACAATTGAAGAAACCTTTTTGGTGCTATATTTAAAAAAAAAAGCATTTTCAAAAAGCTCAAGCATCAAGCAATCAAAAAAGTCCCCAAAGAAATTATACTGTTCATTTCACCATCATAAATATTACGTATGAACATGTGTTGTTCACTGATGGTTTTGAAGACATAGAATATAGGGTGGATATATGATAATCTACTTGCATAAGTAAGTTTTTTTTTTTTAAATAATTAAAATCTACAGAGTGAATGAGGCTCCTAACAACCACCTGGAAGACCTGGTAGACACAAAAACTGCCCCCATCAGATAAACAGCACTTAAAGCTTTCATCTTTGAGAAAGAAGAGAAAATCGAGCTGCTTCGGATCTGAAAACATCCACAGGTGTTCATTCGTCCACTGTGAGAGGACGACTCAGCACCGTGGGTCTGAAAGGATGTGTAGCTGTTCAAGAAGAACCTCATTGAGGAAAGGAGACACATCAAACAAAGAGGCTGAACTATGGACTGACCACCCCAGAGTCCAGACCTCAACACCACTGGATGTGTTTGATTACTTCAGAAAATGATCAACCAGCTTCTAAGACTGAACTTTGGAAGTGTGTCTGCAGATTCTTTGAGAAATTGAATTATATGCTTAACTAAATATCTTTGACCTTTTTTGACACTGAAAAATAAACTGTATGTATATTTTCTCTCTTTTCCATCTTGCTTTTAGGCACAGAGACTCTGGGGGTTTAAGCACAGATTTCTTCATGAACCAGTAAAATAGCTGTAAGTTTCTGTATGAGTCTCTTATATAAAAATAAAGGGGTATAAATTCCTCTCTAAAATGTGTTTATCAAGCACTTTCTGTGATGAGCTTTTATGGCTGCATGTGACAGACACCTGATCAGAGTGACTGTAGAGGAGTATAAAACATCAGAACACTCAGACTTGACCTCCACCCTTCTGCTGCTCTCTCTCCCTCTCACACACAGGTAACATCCAGGTAAAGATCCAGTGGACCACGCGCAGGTGAGTGCTGGAGCGCACACACACACACACACACACACACACACACACACACACACACAACAGTCTTAATCAGTTTTAATCTGATAAAATTACTATTTAAAAATGACTCTGGTATGAATGTAAGAAAATGTAACACTTTGCAATAGATATAAATGTGCGTAACGTAAAGTGTTATAATTGACAATATCATTTGTCCTCATTCACCAGTCGTTCTTAAGAAGAAATTTCGGTAACACTTTCTATGAATGTCACATTTGTTAGCATCTATAAACACATTCATAACATGTTATATCGCATTTGTAAGGCATTATAAATATGGCTATAAATATTTATAAAAATGAATTGCACTGGATTACACAATAAACCATGTTTATTATACATTATTAAATGTTAATATAATGCATTATAAGTAGTGTTAATAACGTTATACTGTCAGTGCAAACAAAGTCAGTCCCAGCTTGGAGGGTGTAAAGACAAATAAAAGTTTATTTATGCTTTGAGATTTCCAGGGATTTCCTGGGGCTGCAGTGTTAAGTCAGTGCCAGGCTAACAGTAGTGTACATTAACAGTAGTGTACATTAACAGTAGTGTACATTAACAGTGGTGTACGTTGACTTTCCCACATTAGATAAAACACTGATGGCAGCTCTAGTTTCAACTCTGGCATTTGAAGCCTGTAATGAGCTTTATTGTGTGTGTTTTAGTGTTTCAGTAAATCCCTCAGTAAATCCTTCAACTTGAAGCCTCACTTTTAACACTGGAGGAGGCTTTAGTACAGTATGCTTCACTTTACTTAGAGCAGACAACTACAACTTATGAACTCTTATAATTTGTTACAAACAGTACTTATAATGCAATATGTTAACGATTCATAATGCATAATAAGCATGGCTATAGCATGTAATGCACTTTTAGAAATATTTATAGGCATGGTTATGATGCCTTATGAATGCATTATAACATGTTATGAATGTATTTATAGATGCTTACAAACATGACATTCATAGAATGTGTTACCAAAATTTCTTCTTAAAGCTCACTTACACAGTTTTGACAAACATCCTAACCATCCAAGCCTGTGTCTTCTTATTCGGGATTTGTTCTTAGGTAAGAACAGTATCTACACACACTCAAAGCACAAAAGTGAGAACAGTTCTGTTAAGAGCACGTCATGAATCTGATGTAAATTCTTTCTTAGGATCTTTCTCAAGAAAGAGCAATTTTGGGAAGATATTGGTGAATGAGGCCCAATGTTATTATCATAAATTATAACAGCTTACTTTACAGGGACACTTTGACCAAAACTAACCGTGTAACATTTGACCATCTGTTGTAAACATGTCTAATCACGTTCTACAGTGGTTCTGCAGTGATCCTTACAGAGCCTTTTCCCATTTAAACACTTAGAAAACCCTCTTCTCATGATGTATTTTGAAGGTTGGGCTGACTTTTGGGAAACTACTTGTTTTAACATATGATGTATGATGCATTTGCATAATGCAAATATGTATAAAATCATTAACTCTATCAAACTGAAGAGCCTGAGGTATAAGCTGCGCTACAGAATACAGTGTAATACCTCAAGTAACATGTTAAAGTCTAGTTTTAAGCCGGAATGCACCTTTAGACTAAAGACTTTATAAATATAAAATCTTATAATATATATATTATATATTTTATATATATATATTATATATATATTATAAATATAAAGTCTTTACATATTATTTAAGACATGAACAGAGAATAAAAATTCTGCATTTTAACATAAATTGGGAAAAAAAAGGTATAAATCAGTAATGATCTGCATTCACCACAAATGTCTTTTCCCACTCAGTGCAGAATGAGGGTTTTGCTTGCTGTCGCCGCTCTTGTGGCCGTGGCCAGTGCTGCCAGCGTCTCGCTGGAGGACATGGAGTTCCGTGCCTGGAAACTGAAGTTTGGTGAGAAAATGCCCACAGAAAAGTCTTAGACAGCTAAGAAATCTGTTTAAAACTGTTTGTCTGGGCAGTAAGTGTGTTTTTATCCAGTAAAATTGCTTTCTAATGTACACGTAAACAAACACAGCAGTCAGAAAGTGTTCAGAATGTGTTGTTGTCATTAAAGTTATGAATATGTAAGTTAGAGGATCACAGGTTTGGTTCTGCTCACTGCACTCCATCATCACATGGATTTGTTCAATTCCTTCACCTGATTTAATGTCATTAAAGATTGATAAAAAGGTTTTGGATGGTAAATGTGAACACTGGGCTTTGTGGAGCCTGAGGAGAGCTTTGAAAGTGTTAAACATAACTTGCTCACACAGAACCATCACAATTTTTCATTTATTCTAATATAAGTGGTATTTTTTTGTGCCAAAAAATGCTCACTGCTTAGTTAAACAACTTTTAATATTATTTAATTAAAATACTCGTCCATCCAGATATTAAAGTGGTACCAAAAGAAGATAAACTTATCTACAACTACAAATTTTTTTAAGTATGTTTCATTTCCTTGGTAGGATATTTCCTACCTGTATATGCCATTTGCCACATTAATAAGGCATTAAATATATATTTTTAATGTGTTTAGGAGGGTGTGACAGAAGGATAGCAGCAAGAGTGAAAGGGAAGGTTTACAAGACAGTAGTGCGTCCTGCTATGATGTATGGTTTGGAGACTGTGGCCCTGTCTAAAAGACAGGAGGCTGAGCTGGAGGTGGCAGAGATGAAGATGCTGATATTTTCGTTGGGAGTGACAAGGATGGACAAGATTAGAAATGAGCAGATCAGAGGGACAGTGAAGGTGGAGCAGTTTGGAGATAAAGCCAGAGAGGCCAGGTTGAGATGGTTTGGACATGTGTTGAGGAGGAATAGTGGATATATTGGGCAAAGAATGTTGGAGATGGAGCTGCCGGGTAGAAGGAGAAGAGGTAGACCTCAGAGAAGGTTTATGGATGTAGTGAAGGTGGACATGGAGATGGTTGGTGTGAAAGTAGAGGAGGCAATGGATAGGGCAAGATGGAGGCAGATGATCCGCTGTGGCGACCCCTAAAGGGAGCAGCCGAAAGAAGATGAAGAATGTGTTTAGGAGGGCCACAGCAGTTTCAGTTTCAGTTTCACTACTTATCAAGATTTTAACAAGTAGAGTCTGGAGTTTTAGAGCAGAGCGAACTCTAAACTGCATTATATAGAGTTTATGAGGACATTTAGTCAGGAATGTTTGTATATGTAGTAATTTTTGTTTACACTGATCTCTAGTGGACAAACAGGGATATAATACATTGCAAGAAATGAGAATCCACCCTGCTTATCTGACTTACTACAGGCTGACACTTCAACTAAACTATGTATGTTCCTTCACAGATAAGGTCTACCACACTGCAGAAGAAGACTCTCAGCGTAAGATGACCTGGCTGGCCAATCGTAAGCAGGTCCTGGTGCACAACATGCTGGCTGACCAGGGCATCAAAAGCTACAGACTCGGCATGACTTACTTTGCAGATATGGTGAGAGAAGCAAACACATATATGTACATTTTTGTGTATTTACACTCTTAATCTCAGAGAATGGTTTGGAAAAAAGTTTTTTACTTGTTCCAGATGCGTTAATTCAGCTGAGAAGTTCTGCTTCTTCAGTGTTAGGGCTGGAGCTTTGAGACCTGCATTGATTACAAACCCTACAAGTCAATATTCACCCAAATCTTTTCCCGAAAAGCATTCCCAAAAAGTCTCTCAACTTGAATAGACCACACCCAGGTCTTCATTTAGGTGGCGCACAGCACAATGACTTACTATGAGCTATAAACATGGGCAAAACCTCACTGTGCAGATAAACAGAGTGGCAGCTACTTCAGACAAACAAGTGTTACTTTAACAAATTTAATTTTTCTTTAAATCAAGATTAACAGTTTTTTTTATAAAAAGACAAAAAGGAAAATAGCACATGTAATTGCAATGTAACCACATTGACAGGTCTGCATGACATTACTGAAGACATAGATGTGGTTTGAGCAGGTGAGGTGAAGTTTTTAGGATGTATTTACAGAAAAGACTTGGGTGACTATCAGCTTCTCGTGTTTGTTAGCATCATTAGCCTCATAGCTCCAGTGCTGAAACTAAAGAAGTAAAACTTGTGTGGTGAATTTGATCTTATTAATTCTATAGTCGTAACATTCATTTCTATCATATTGGTTAGTATACTGTGTAGATCCTGGTTGATTCTGTGGGCCTCTGACTGAAATAGTAGTAGGACCATAGGGTATCAGTGGAGCTGAGAAAAGAGGCATCTGGTTTGAAAGTGGCATCCCTGAATGTAAACAATGCCTAGATATGGGATTAGGTGACCAGGGTCATATACCTAATATGGCTTGAGAGGGGCCATACATCGAAACTGAGGCTATCTTAGCAGGTATAAAAAACCAGGAGTTGGAATGTATAGGAGAGACTTTTGGCTGTTCTCTCCAAGCTGTTTCGCGAAGGCTTGTCTGTGACTTCGACCTCTCAATGCTAATAAACATCTTTATATGCAAGAGACGGGTGTCACCGAAGAGTTTGTTCCTACACCTTCACATCATCGCTACTAAATAAACCACACTTGGACACCAAATATATCTCAGCTGACATCTGACTCCATCACGCTTTAAAGTGAACCATTACATGTATACCAGCCTACAGCCATAAATGAAATAAAAAGGCATAACCAAATATACAAAATACAACAAAAAGCTACATTATCCATAAAAAGCATATATTTTTAAGTAAGAACCACGAATACGGATCTCATAACTTACCTTTGCATATTTGGGAAGACAGCTAAATGGAAAAATAACACTCATACACATAAAATGCATCAACTATAATTACAGTCATTTTGATGAAAATATGAACTTGGGGCAGTGGTTACATTTTCTAACATCTTCTCCAACAGAACAACCAGGAGTACCGGCAGCTGTTCAAGAGCTGTCTGGGATCCTTCAACAGGACCAAGGCCCGCGGTGCAACGGCATTCCTCCGACAGGTAGTGGGCGCTCCCCTGCCTGAAACTGTGGACTGGAGGACCAAGGGCTATGTGACGGATGTTAAGGACCAGAAGGACTGTGGATCCTGCTGGGCCTTCAGTGCGGTAAGGGAGAAACTGAGAGAGTAAACCAGAACCAGATTAGTTGGAGGTATCTGGGGGATGATTGGTAGATCAGTGGAAAGTCAGTGGATAATTAAACTTCTGCATTGTGCAAATTTCATTGTAGACCACTGTGCTAAATCATGTACAGAGCTTATAGAACCCTATATACATTGTTTCAACTCAGGTCTGATCCTGGACTGGGCAGATTTGATGCTGTTTGGAAAGCTTAAGTTAGTAACATATTGATCTCTACTCACATCACATGAGTAATTTCAATTAGATCTTTTAAAAATGGTCTGGAAAATAAAGATTCCTAAATGGTTATTGGGTCCGACATATGGTTCTGGTTAAGAAAAAAACATCTTAATAGGCATAAAATAGGGCAGCCAAATGTGTGGCTCTTGAATATGTTTAATTTGTCTCACCAGAACGTTACTCTCACCTCCATGCACTAATCCAACAGGAGAACAAATATTTTTACATACTATATAAAATAAAATGTTTGGATACCCATTGAATAGAACCTTTACATTACATGGAATTTCTTTAATCTATAAAAAAAAAAAAGCTTCTTCATATTTCTCACTGCCAAAAATGGTTCGTTAAGCATCTAAAATTTTGCCATTGTCAAGACAAAATTTTGTATCTCCAAAATTGTAACTTTGCAGGACAAGGAAAAAAATGTACTTTACTTTTAATGTAAGTCAATGGAATCAGACGTTTTTCCGAGTCATTCTGGGCTGTTTCTTTTGGCCAATTCATCAAGTTCATACACAATGTAAAGATCAACAGGTAGTTTTGAATTATGTCAGAAAATTAAAAACGACAAAATGGAGATATGAGGTTTTATTCTGACAGCAATGATTTGTTCATTTAAGGACGTTTTTGGTTCTAAATGGCAGTTCCTTTTTAAGATTGCAGGGAACACGGATCATTATGCAGTCTCAGTGTTCAGGAGTGAGCAGAAGAAAGGTTCTATGACACATAACCATTTGTGCCATTCCACACACAGAACCATGTATAAACTCAAATGGTTGCCATGGTTCTATACATAACCATTGCCCTTAAGAAAGAGCCCTTGAAGAACCGCTTGAACATTGTTCTAATTCCTCAGTATCTCTGGCCTAACCCTTCAGCTGTTTTACCTTTGAGAAGTGAACTTAAACCCAAGTTGTTCCTCAAAGACTGCGGCCTTGTCTGAATCGAACAAGAATAATGTTACAAAGTCCTGAAGCCTCTTTAATTCCTGTCTGTCTTTCCTCATCTCAGACGGGATCACTGGAGGGTCAGACGTTCAGGAAGACGGGGAAGCTGGTGTCCCTCAGCGAGCAGCAGCTGGTAGACTGCTCTGGGGAATATGGGAACTTTGGCTGTGGAGGAGGCCTGATGGACCAGGCTTTTGACTACATCAAGGACAACAAAGGAATCGACACAGAGGAATCCTACCCTTACGAGGCCATAGTAAGTCACCCAGAAGGGTTCTGGGAATATTCTCCTGTTTCTCACCAGTGTAGGTAAGGAAAGGATTAAGGCAGGTCTTTTAGACCTTTATTAAAGGGATAATGCAACCAAAATGCTAATAATGCTAAAGAAAAGACTAAAGTTTCAATGAACGTGAGAGTACTAGTTTATGCTAATTGGCCCTGTTTAATGTTCAAACTATTCATTTATAGGACCAGACAGGCGATGAACTGTTGCTTAAAATCTATTTTCTGAGTAGAGATCTTTAATTGTTTTGCTTATATTGCAATTCATTCTCCTTATAACACTCGAGTGGTCAATGGCTTTGTAGGTTAGCATAGCTATAAATGCTAACATGCTAGCAAGTTGTCAATGTGGAAAATGACTTTGTGCTTGATTGTTGAGGAACCTCTTCAACAGATTGTTCCTTCAAAGTTGTGTGAATATAAATATAAATGCAGAAATTCATTACAGTAAATTCGCTCTTACAGTTAAGTTGTAGAGCTGTATAGAGGATAATGCTGATTTCTACTAACAATATTTATTCTTTGACCACTAGAGGGCATCAAACTGCTAAGCGAGTGCTCATTTGGAATTGGAAGTCCATCATATGTAGAAACTGGCTTTTATCCTGGAATTTAGTGGAATTTCTATGTTTTATTTGTTAACTGAAATCCAAAACCATGCCAAACATTTGTTTGTTTAAAAGTTGGAAAAAAGTGGAATCTCTTACTATAGTAACTTTTTTTTTTTTTGCAATTCTCATGCTAAATACCCCCAAAACAGTTTAGTAAACAGTTTTTTAGATGTTTTCTTCAATATTTTGAAGAATTCTGCAATCAAGCAGTTATTAAATGATAACTTTCTACAGCTCTGTTCATCATTCTGGACAATTGTCAGTTTCATTTACAGCCTCTTATTGTCCTGCTGATTATCTGAAAGCTATTATGTTGTTCCATTCAAGCAGCTTAGAATCATTTTATACATTTACCTGAAACCAGATTGACTTTATATTATTCTAAACTCCTGAACAGAAGGCTTTGATGGTCTATCACTTGAATTCTTAGTCTAATAGCAGATTCTGAGTGTAGCTTGACCACTAATTGTCTCCACTTTGCAGGACGGTAAATGCAGGTTTAAACCAGACTCTGTGGGAGCCACCTGCACTGGCTATGTGGACATCACCAGCGGAGATGAGAAGGCTCTCCAGGAAGCCGTGGCCACCATTGGACCTGTCTCTGTGGCCATAGACGCAGGACACTCCTCCTTCCAGCTCTATGAGTCAGGTGAATGTCACCCATCAGTGATTAACTGTTCATGATTCACTCATCAGAAAACTTTATGATCTCATGTCATACACTAGAGAAACTCTGTAACAAACTCTGTAACAATGTCCTGGAAAAATCACCCAATCACCTATAAACTTTGAAGTACATACAACCCTGTAGATCTGCTGTTCTGGGGGAGAGATTGCCCCCTGGACTCCCAATGTCTAATGTAAGATGGAGTTTCCTTAAGTTTTAGGAGCCTAAATTCTTAAAGCCTGCACACTGAGACATTTAACACAAATAATGTTGGTGTCTGAGTGTGTTTACATGCACTTACTAATCCAATAACTGCAGAAAATCTGATTTTATCTGTAATTCGATTAATGTGTTTATATGCATTTGAGTAATCAGATAATCGGAAACTCCAGGTTTACATGAGTCAGGCAGTAATCAGATTTCTGCTTTGCAACTAGCCAATACGTAACAAAGCCAAGGCTTTGAAACATCATGCCACTTTATTTGAAAAATGAATATACATCATCTAGAAGATGAGGAACATTTAATTTATTCATTTTGGCGAGAACGTAGTCAGTACTACAACAGTGTTTTGCTGCATCTCGCGGCAACACTGCAGGCGCAGACTGAGAAATCAGAAAGAAATCGGAGCAAGAGTTTACATGAGATCTGATTACTGAGCTAAAATCCAGGTCTCTTTATCTGATTTCCCTAATTGGATTTCTAGAGCGGAATATAGTGTTTACATGACCTTTTGAATAATCAGATAAGTGCAGAAATCTGATTGTGATCACATTATTTAGTGCATGTAAATGCACTTACTGTTGGAGGAGAAGAGGAACAAGATTTTAGAGTAACACTTAACAACATCTGGAGAGCCTGCAAAACTTGAAATACATTTGACTGATGAGTGACGACACAGCGCACGTTTTGTGCATTGTTAACCCTAATGACCAGAAAGTTAACCATTTGTCCACCAGATGTACTTGTTACCTGACACCGTGACCAGCATCATATTTCTTAGCAGAAACTCTGCTTGACATTCCTTTAATAATCCAATTCCTGTTTTGGAATCTTTGAAAGTTTTGAATATTAACAAAAAAAGATGGTTCTTCATTGAGTTTCAGAATATTAGTTTTCTCAAACCCAGGTCAAAAAGAACACCATTGGGGCTGCAGTTTAGCCCAGGACTAGACTTAATCCATATCTATCCATTTTATGGACTCCTAGCTATTACTACTACTAATACTACTACTATTAATATTAATTGTCTATTAGTTGTCTGACCAGAGGAGGATGGGTCCCCTCTTGTGAGCCTTGGTTCCTCCCAAGGTTTCTTCCTCAGCTCTGAGGGAGTTTTTCCTTGCCACTGTCGCCCCTGGCTTGCTCACCTGGGGGTGTTGACATTCATGTTAAAACTTTGCCTTTTCTGGAATTGTGTGAAGCAGCTTTGTGACAACATCAGTAGTAAAAAGCGCTATACAAATAAAATTGATTTGATTTGATCTGAGAAAAATCTGAAGTTGAGAATTTTTCAATTGATTTCTTTGTGGAATGCTTAGATGGACTGATTGATTGATTGACTGATTGTAGGTATCTATAATGAGGCTGAGTGTAGCAGCAGTGATCTGGATCATGGCGTTCTGGCTGTTGGTTACGGCACTGAGAGTGGACAGGACTACTGGCTGGTCAAGAACAGGTAAACATAACAAAATAAATGTATGGATAATTTATTAAAGTCTAGGTAGATTATATAAGTGAGTTCTAGTATTCTAGGAAAGTATTATCTTAAGTTCTACTGGATGCCATTTCCACAGTGGAATTCAGTTCAGTTCTGTATTACAGCTGGGGTCTCGCTTGGGGTAACAAAGGCTACATCAAGATGTCCAGGAACAAGAATAATCAGTGTGGTATTGCCACAGCATCCAGCTATCCACTGGTCTAAAGGTGAGTTCAGTGCTGATTACTGTCATGTCAGCATATAGTTAGTTGTCTGATTGGTCAGGGTGGGTTCAGTGACCTGTACAGGGATTGTACATTTTTCTCATGAATAAAATTCCCATTATAATTGTTTAAAATGACCAAACCATGTTTATAGAGATTATTCATGTAGAAAAGTAATTTGAGTTGAAGTAAATGCATTTCTTTCTAACTACTGTCCATCTTATTACTGGTAGTAGACGCAGACTGTCGTTTTCGTTACTGCCTTATTACATTTCTACACAGTGCAGTAAAGATAATATATAAATAATTTAAATAATTCTAATATAAAAATGTTGATTTTTAACAGGTTCTGTGTGAGGTGGCTGCAATCTGAGCAGCTGATTATCAGGAATGAAACATCAGCTGTGCCGTTAAGATGTGCCACTGACCGCTACCTCAGGGAGAGACTGTAAACCGCGCTCTTACGTTACAGAACTAATTTCATACAATTGTAATAAAGGTGTTTTTTGTTTTCTAATTCTCTCTCTTCTTAAGAGAACACAGTGTGAATGTAAAAATAAAGTGATTGGAGAAAATAAAAGGGGTAAATAGAGAAAACATGGTTGTTGGTTTGAAAATGTGTTAAATGTCTGGAAAATTTTATAACAATTAGGAGAACTTTGATAAATCTGGCCTTGATCAATTTCCTCCTTTCCTGCAACATCTTTTCTGACTTATGCTGTGCAGTTTCTTTTACTGCTGTGCGGTTATGCTGGCCGGAACGTCTTCTAATCTTGCCAAAAGATTAACAGTATATCAATATATTTAGGAGTTCAAGTACAGTTAACGCTTAAAACAATTTGGGGTGATTGTTTGGTACGTTGGGTCAATTACAATCACAACTGCAAATATATATTATAAAGTAGACAGTCACATGTTATGTATAAGAGACCCTCATATATTCATGAATTTGGCTAATTTAAACAAAAATATATCTAGCACCTGTAACATTTCATACATTTTTGCTTATACAGATCTGAAAAGTGCTGAAAGTGCAAGAATTGGTCATTATTGGGTAAAAATAAATAAATAAATAAAAAATAGCATGAGATGACCTTGTTTTTTAATTGATTTTCTGCCCTCTTGGATTCATGCTATTCTAAACTAAACAGATTTTTAAAAAAAAGCTTTATTTGTAATTACAAATAATGTAGAAATATCAAGAAATAAGAGCCAGCACAGATTAAGTTCATAAACCTATTGTTGAACCATAGCCATACCACATTGGCATTGTACTATGTAAGAAAGGCAGTATGATATGAGGGTAAATATTTTGTATAAATATATAAAATATACATTATAAAGGGGGTGGTGAGAGTTTAAAAACAGGAGGCTCCAATGTGTTCATTAATAATATGTATTAACTGGACTACATAAATTTAGTTCAACGTATTTGTGGGTTGTTTTAATTAATGTCCATGTAAACAGAGTTGACAAGTTGTAAAGTGGCGGAAGTGAAGTGTTCATGATGGAAAACCAAAGGAAATGCAAAAGGAAATGACTATGAACGTGGAGCAGGAAAGTAGACAGATGAAACGGACTTGGGGGTCCAATGAGAATGTCCTTCAGCTCTTTTCCTATTGGGCAGGCTTGACTGTGGACTTAAGTCCTGCTTTGTGGAATACTCCCCAGGAACAGGGGACCAAGCAAAGAATCCTAGAAAGAAGTAAAACGGGACACACAGCAGGGCTGGGAAACAAATACATCAAAAGGAAAAAAAAATGCACAAAAAGCATGACAAAGTAGGAGCACACAGAAAACAAGACACAGCTGAGACTGATGACTTGAGGGCGGAGCAAGGAAATCAAAACAAAGCGACAGATACAAGAAGGTACAAATGAGGGGGGCAGAGAAATAAATAAACAGGTTTCCATGGAACACAGGGAAGGAACCCAAGACTAAAAGAGTGCAAATATGCTACAGTTAGAAATATTCTGTCTCATGCATAGTCATTTATGAGGTAAGAGATAATAGATGTCTTATAAATGTCATTATTATAAAGTGTTTCCAAATCAGCTACAATAAACAGCACTGATTAACTATGTGTACATACAGTCCTTCATGTACAGCAAAAGTATCATAAAAACATGTGCTTCACATATGTTTATGATTAATATATTCTTTAGTTAGTGCAAATCTCTAAATTCAACCTTCATAATTGACTGGCCTGCATGAGACATCCTTCCCTTCACAACAGCATGCTTCCCTGAATGATCTATAGGATTCCATGTTCCTCTGCTTCTGGTGAATGGACCACTGTTGTAATACATCTGTTTGAAAAGATCATAATCAACTGACACACCTCTTTGAAAAATGCAGAGAGTAAACCAGTTTCAAACCAGTTGTAGTCAAAAGGCACAGAGAACATGACGGCCAGTTCAGCCACGCATTGCTTTTGGTTTGAGAGGATTTGGTACGTCAGCACCCCAACGCCACCACAAGCAGTGTATGTGATTTTGGAGAAAGAGCACACTTCTTTGGTGTTTTCACAGAAGGTGGTTTATGGAAACAATATCCACTGCTGGTGTAGAACCTAATTTACAGAAAGAAATAATAATTAATTATGTAGCCAGACAGGCAAAGAGGCAAATCAGAAAAATAGACTGTGAGTATATTAGTAAGTATATAACACAAATAATCAGAATGCAAATGGTTGTATAATGTACACTATTGATCTGTGTCTACTGATAGTTGGAAGCATTACTTCCGGTTCCGGTTGAGATTACGCTGTGTGCTTTGTTTGCTGCCGCTTCTCGCTGGATCTTCTTCTATTTTTTTTTCTCTTTTTTCTCTTTTCTGTCTGTTATACTTTGCTGGACTTTACCTCGACTGCTCTGGATTTGGGTTTTCTCTGGACACCTGTCTTGATCCGCTGCTGCAGCTTTGCTTGCGCTGTGTTGACATTCCTGGCTTTTTGGTTGCACCGGCAGTTTCATCGACTGTTGTTGCTGGCTGCGAGCCTGCCTGCGAGCCTGCCTGCGAGCCTGCCTGCACGAACCGCCCCTGTGGCTCTGATGTCGAGCGGGCGGCTAAATGGGCTTGCGGTGTGTTTACTTTTGCCTTTCCTCGGATTATCATTTTTTGAGCGGGCGATGGAGGAATTAACTGGTACTCCGAGCCTTTATCCTATATACTCATACTCCAGCGAGGACTTACGAAGGCTGCGTTCTTTCCCTCGGCTTGATGCTCCCACTTACAATCTTTGCTGCTCTATCAGCATCTCTAGACGACCCCGATATATACATCGTGGCTGTAAACGTCAGACTTATCCAGCACCTCAGGCACTGTGCATCAATCATCCCGCAGTTCGGATTACTGATCGTTGCTTTAGGCGACGCCCTGGAAGAGCGCATCGTGGAGTGAACCATAGGTTTCTACTGGAGGTCCCTCGTTCTACATCGTCGCATCAGTCTGCTCCTTCGATCTCGGCACAGCGTCTATCTAACCTGGCGCTACTGAACTGTCGCTCACTCACAGATAAGGCTGCATTAGTCAATGACCTTATCGACCAGCATCAGTTGGATCTATTCTTTCTAACTGAAACGTGGCAGGTACCGGGTGACTTTTCTTACCTGAATGCTGCTTCTCCCCCTAATTTTAATTATCTGGCCTCACCTAGAAAAACAGGTAGAGGTGGGGGACTGGCGGTTTTATTCAGGGACAATTTTGAATTGACTTTGGGCAACCCACAAGATGTTTCCTCTTTTGAAGTCATGGTTCTCAAGGCTCCTGGGTGTATCTTCTTAATGATTTACCGCCCCCCGAAGAGTTCTCTGACTGAATTTTTGTCAGAATTTGGGGAGATCTTGGCGTTTGCCAGTTCACTCTCCTCTTCCATCATTGTTCTTGGCGATGTTAATATCCACCTTGACTCTAACTCTTCTGCCTCTTCAGAATTCCTGTCATTGATAAGCTGTTTTGATCTAACTCAACACGTTGACTTTCCGACTCATAAGAAGGGTCATATTCTGGACATAATCTGTTCTACGGGTGGGATTATTACTAATATAACTGGACATTGTGTTGGTGTGTCTGACCATATACTAATCAATGCCTCTTTCTCTCCACCTGTTCCTAAACCTCACTCAAAATCTGTACTTACTTATCGTAATGTTAAGGCTATTGATTGTCCTTCTCTGTTGGCCTCTCTGGAAACGTTTAATTTTGCCCATCTTAGTTCAATGCAATCCACTGATGATGCTGTATCATTCTATAACTGTACTCTACGTGCTTGTCTTGACACCTTGGCACCGATGAAAACTAGATCTGTGCCTTCTACTCATAGATCACCTTGGTTTACTGCTCTCCGCAATATGAAAACAGCTGGAAGACATCTAGACGTCTTTTTAAGAAATCCGGGTTGCAGGTTCACTATCTAGCTTACACTGATCATCTGGCCTCATACAAAGTAGCACTAAACAATGCTCGTGCATCATACTACGCGGATGTTTTCAGTGCTGCTGGTCAGAATCCCAAGCTTCTGTTTTCAGTGGTAAATAAGCTTCTGCGTCCCCCAACTCCAAATACTGCCTCAACTGATCTATGTAATGCCTTTCTGAAATTCTACGGTAACAAGGTTTCAACCATCTATAAAGACCTGTTGAATGCCCCTGCTGACTGCCATGGGCCTATCGTTTTCTCTCCAACTCTGTCACTTTCTTTTTCAAATTTCTCTCTGACTGACTCAACTTCTATTGTCAATATTATAGCTAACTCTAAGACTTCATCCTCTCGACTGGACCCTGTTCCTACCCATCTTCTTCAATGCTGTGTCTCTATCTTTTCCGAACCAATATGCCACTTGGTTAATCTTTCACTCACTTCTGGATATGTTCCTGTGTCTTTAAAAACAGCAGCTATCACACGTATTATTAAGAAACCTGACTCAGATCTAACAATTTTGAGCAATTACAGGCCTATTTCAAATCTCCTATTCATCTCTAAAGTTCTAGAAAAGGTCGTGGCTTCCCAGCTGCTTGATTTTTTTGAGCACTAATGATTTATTTGAAAAATTTCAATCTGGTTTTTGTTTGCATCATAGCACCGAGACTGCTCTTCTCTGTGTCCTAAATGACCTTCTCCTTTCCGCGGATACAGGTTGCATCTCCATTCTTTTGCTTCTTGATTTCACTGCTGCTTTCGACACAGTAAATCACAATGTTCTTCTAACTAGGCTCACTGAGATTGGTCTCTCTGGAACCGTACTATCCTGGTTCCACTCGTATCTGACTAACAGGCTTCAGTTTATTTCAATTGGGAACCATACGTCTGACACAGTGCCCATTGAATATGGTGTCCCTCAGGGTTCCGTCCTTGGTCGCCTCCTTTTTATAATCTATATTCTCCCCCTCGGTTATATTTTTCGTAGTCACAATTTACATTTTCATTGCTATGCTGATGATACTCAGATCTATCTCAGCTTCAAACCAGCAGCACTGTTTCCCCCACCCCAGTTAAATAGATGTCTTATTGACCTGAACTCCTGGCTTAGGGCAAATGTTCTTTCTTTAAATGCACACAAAACCGAGTTTATAGTTACTGGCTCCAAGTCCACTGTTAACGCTCTCAAAAATCTTGCTCTCACTGTAAATGATATTACAATCACTCCATCTGTCACTGTCCGAAACCTAGGTGTTCTTTTTGACCCTTCTTTGTCTTTTGAACCGCACATCAAGTCTCTGTCTATTTTTCCACCTTCGCAATATTTCACGTATCCGTCCTTTACTGTCCCCGGCTGCAGCTGAGTCTCTGGTCCATGCTTTTGTTACTTCTCGCCTGGACTATTGTAACTCATTGCTCTATGGGCTCCCCGCTAAGTCACTTCGGTTGTTACAAATAGTGCAAAATTCTGCAGCACGGATTCTCACATACACTAAAAAATCTGAGCACATTACTCCTGTTCTTCAGAGACTTCATTGGCTGCCCATTACTTTACGTATTCACTATAAAATTTTACTTCTCACATTCAAGGCACTTCATGGCCTGGCTCCTGCATACTTACTCGACCTTCTAATACCCTACAAGCCCACTCGTAACCTCAGGTCTTCGGAAGCAGGCCTTCTAGTGGTCCCTAGGTTCAGGCTCAGCTCTATGGGTGGTCGTTCCTTCAGTGTTGCGGCCCCCTTGCTCTGGAACTCTCTGCCTCTCTCTCTTCACTCTACCTCTTCTCTTTCTTACTTTCTCACAAATCTTTATTGAAATCTCATCTTTTTCTCCTTCATTTTTCTCCTGCATCTTCCTCGGGCCTTGTGTAATGTGATATGCATTTTGTAAAGCGACCTTGGGTTTTGTGTAAAGGCGCTATATAAGTTTAACTTATTATTATTATTATTATTACACTATATAGACAGCCATATTGGGACACACCACTCAACTACTGATCGCAGGTGTTTCATCCAGTCTCATTGCCACAGGTGTATAAAATCAAGTACCTAGCCATGCAGTCTGGCTTTACTGGCTCATGCTAAAGAGCTCACTGAATTTGAGTGTGGTGCTGTAATAATGTGCCACCATTGCAACAAGTCCGTTGGCAAAATTTCTTCCATTCTAGATATTCCACAATCAACTGTGAGTGGTATTTTGGAGTGATTACACTTTCCTATCTGACAGTCTGATGGACGACTCTGGGTTTGGCGAATGCCAGGAGAACATTACCTGCATGACTACACTGTGCCAACTGTAAAGTTTGGTGGAGGAGGGATGATGCTATGGGGTTGTTTTTCAGGGGTTGGCCTAGAACCCTTAGTTCCAGTGAAGGGATATCTTAATGCTTCAGCAGAACAAGACATTTTGGACAGTTGTATGCTTCCAACTTTGTGGGAACAGTTTGGGGAAGAACCTTTTCTGTTCCAGCATGACTGAGCCCCAGTGCACAAAGCAAGTCACATAAAAGCTGGTGAGTTTAGTGTGGAAGAACTTGACTGGACCTCACAGAGCCCTGGCCTCAACCCCATCAAACACCTTTGGGATGATCTAGAATGGAGATTTGCGAGCCAGACCCTCACGTCCAGCATCAGGATCTGACTTCGCAAATGCTCTTCTGGCAAAAATGACAAGGATGACCCTGACAAGGATGGACCAGAAGTAACACCATCTCCTTTAGGAGCCATTGCCTGAAAGAGCCAGAAAAAAGAAAATCATTGTTTTGTTTCATTATATCATTATATCATTTCAGTATCAATCTCAAGAATTAAAAAAAAGATTATTACATTTAATTAGATAAAAGAGCAAACGGGTAAAATCACAAAGACACTAACACATAGTTAGAGTGAATAGACTCTGTTTTGAGATGGTACAGTTTTTTAAATGACCAGATTGAATGTTCCAGATTGAAGGCCCCCAGATGAGAGAGTTTAAAGTATATGAGTGCTGATAGCCGTATGAATGTTATTAGAAAATCTTGTGGAGTAATGAACCTGAAAGTTGTATTGAAAACTGTTTTCAAGGCAGTCAGGAAGAAGATTGTGTGTGAAAGAGAAATTAAACTGGCATATTTGAACATAGCCTGAAGATGAAAAGTAGACATGACAATTAGCTGAACTGACCATTCTGACAAAGAATATGTAAACACCACAGTAAGAAAGGTTAAGATAACTCAATCTGGCCGGTGAAACCTCTATTCGCCCTGATGTGTCTTCCACCCCGTTGCCTTCTGGCCTTGCATTTTACGTTGATGGTTCATGTTCCAAGCCATCGGATGGCGTATTTCTCTGCGGATACGCGGTTTGCGCTGCCCCTGACACGGTCGTTGAGTCCTTTTCTCTACCTTTCACTTCGGCCCAGGCGGCTGAATACGATATCACGCGTGGCTGCATCTTGGCTCAAGACCAAGATGTCACTATATACACGGACAGTCGTTACGCTTTTGGCGTAGTTCATGATTTTGGGGGAATCTGGCATCAACGCGGTTTCGTTACTACTGATAACAAACTCATTTCCCATGCGTCGCTTATCGAGGACCTGATCAGGGCTAGCGTTGTTAAAGTTCGTGCTCACCAACGTATTAGCGACCCCGACTCTGTTGGTAACAACACCGCCGACTCTGCCGCAAAACGCGGAGCTCTTCATGGCCCCCCTTGCCCTTTTATGAACTCGGCTTCCTTCTCCTGTGCTGCACTCACGGTTGACTTACTTCCTGGTCTTGATCTTGACTGTATTCAGGCCACCGCCTCGGACTCTGATATCAAGCATTGGCTGTCATCAGGCTACGATCCAGCCGTCTAATCGCTGCGCGACGCCCGGGGCAGGCTGTGCCTGCCCGCACGTTGTGTTCCGTGGGTAAAGCATGACATGTCCGAATTGTTTTGCATTCACAATTTGAACTCTGCCGTTGATCGCATATTAGACCGTTGTCTTACATGTGCACAGAATAACCCAAAACCGGCCGGACCGCACCAAGTTCTACCTAAACCAGAAACACCTTTCCAAGAATGGCAAATCGATTTTACACACATGACGACTGTAGGGCCTTACAAATATTTACTGGTCTTAGTAGATAAATTTTCTCGTTGGACAGACGCGTTCCCATGCAATAAAGAAAATGCAAATACAGTCGTGACAAAACTATGCCAAGAAATCATACCGCGTTACGGTGTCCCCTTAGGAATAGACTCCGACAAAGGCACACCGTTCACCTCCAAAGTCACACAGATGCTCGCGAAGCACCTGAGCATAGACTGGGCTTTCCACATCCCCTATCACCCTCAATCAGCGGGTATGGTCGAAAAGGTTAATCGTACCATAAAAGGGCGGTTACGAAAAGCCATGCAGACGCAGAACACCACCAATTGGGTGAAGGTTTTACCTGTAGTTCTGGCCGAACTGCGGATGACACGCACAGACACTCTGGGTGGTCTGTCGCCGTACGAAATTGTCATGGGACGGCCATTTCCCCTCCCATGGCATCAGAAAACGGCTCTGGGGGGAACGGCGGACTTGGATGTGCGTCGCAGCGAGTACACCGCAGGGTTAACTGTTCTGAATGAATACTGGGAGAGGGTCAACCAAACTATCACAGACCCTCCCAAGGTCCCAACCCATGCTTTTAAGCCAGGCGATCAGGTATTGGTCAAGAAATTTGATAGAAAGGGTTTTTCAGACCCCCCTTTCTCTGAACCCACTACTGTGCTCGCTGTCACACGCACGGAGGTATTAACCGATCTTTTCCCACTGTGGATTCATGCCTCCAGATGTCAGTCAGCCCCACAGTGATGTATATACATGATAGACGTCTAAATATTTTTGTTTCCTATCTCTAACCTGTCCTGTGTTACAGAAGTATGTTGCAGCTAATATTAATCCTGTGCCTGGTGGAAAGTGCTGGCGGATCCCCCATGGATAACGTTTTCTGGCAGTATGCTAACTGGACAGCCAAGCAGTACACCAATGACTCCTGCTACGTGTGTCACCTGATGCCTTCCAGTGTGGACAAGCATTCCATGACCACGGCCCCTCAGGATCTCTCTGCTACTCTGCAGGCTGTCGCACACACCTGTCTGTCTCCTGACTGTTTGAATGTTACTCATTATGATTACCCTCACATTAATTATTCTTTTTCTCTATCACAGGATTTTTGTTCTAAAACTCGCAACACTACAGATCTTGCTACATGCTTGCAGTACATTCTTAAATATGTCTTTACTAATCGTTCTACTCCAGGAACTCCCCTGGCCATGTCAGCTATAAATAAGGGCCCCTTCTCTGTTTGCTTTGAAGGCTCGGGCCATATCCCATTGGGACACTTGCCGGACTCCCTTTGCCCCTACACAGTCACTCCCTGTAACGGCTCCAGCTCACGTAATTGTTCTGCCCTAGCACCCGACGACAGGGGAACTACGTCCTCGTCTTATGTTACCGATTGGTATTGGGTGTGTAGTCACAAGGTTTATGTCATTCTTCCAGAGAATTGGGGAGGACGGTGTGCTTTTACTCTTTTTAATTCCTCCATAATCCTTATTTCGCACAACCCCCTGGGCGGACCTCACATTGCTAGGCGCAATAAACGCTCCAGTGATGATGATTTCCCACCCCCCGAACATCCGCTTAAATCAAAAGCTGCCAAATTCTGGGAGTGTTTATTTCCTCAGTACAGCCTATCGCAAGTCTGGAACCAACTAGAAGTCACCCACTATCGCTTGGCTACTTTCACTAACGCAACCCGCATGGCTCTGCAGGGTGTCAAGGACGAGCTCATTGCTCTACGCCTCACCACTATGCAGAACCTGATGGCACTGGATTTATTACTTGCCAAGGAGGGCGGGGTATGTGCCATGGTGGGTGACTCCTGTTGCACGTATATCCCCACCAATGATGAAGATCATGGGTCTATTTCTGTTGCCCTGGATCGCATGCGACAAGTGTCGACCCAGCTCCAATTAGACGAACATGGAGGGTGGGGCTGGGTTTCCATTGGTTCCCTATTTGGTTTCCTTACTCCTTATTTTGCCATGGCTGTCCCCATTATCCTTATGGTTTTGCTGTTGTTGTGTTTGGGCCCTTGTCTTTTCAGATGCCTCATGGAAAGGGTCTACGCGCTGGCCTCCGCGCTGCGACCCCCCGCGTCCCGTATACCAGCCTCTCATCTCTAGCACCAACAATATGTATGTGTGCTCTCACGCACCACAGTAACTTGCCATGTTATGCCCCACCAGTTGGTGAGGCATAAAAGAGGGGAATGAAAGGGTTAACTCTGCTCTAACTCTGCTCTAAGCAGATTTTGCAGCAAGCATAACTGCTGTCCTTGGCAGTTTGCACAAACAACTTGCACCTCTTATCAGGAAAACATTCCGTCCAGAACCATTTGTTCCCTTTTGTAGGTAAGATTATCGTACACAGAGCAGAAGCCCCCCTCCCTTGGGCAGTTCCTGTGGTCCGTGAGTGTGTTTCTGTCAGCTTAGCATTTTATGACTGTTAGACAACTTATTTGGGTCCACCCTGTTTGCTTGTAAGCAACATGGCAGGGCGTGTTTGTATAAAAGAAGGAGTGCCCTTCTTTCTGTGTGCAGAAGACTTAATAAACTCTTTGATTGCTTATGAGAGTGGTTCTGTCTTCCTGCACCGAGCGCGCTCACTGAGACTGAGAGATTCTACTGGACAGGTGTTACCCGCTCTCTGGTTCCTCTTCCACGATCGGACCCGAATCGGTCGGTCCTTATCAGTGCACTACAAATTAAGAAGTGTTTTTATACAGTATGTATTTGACTCCAATATTCGTTGCTATACAGTTCAAAATTAATTAAGGAAATAAGTTCTTTCCAGCACAGTTTGTCATCAGTGAGTATACCATGAAATGTATTTTAGTGGACCAGCAAGAAGTGACTCAACATACATCCTGGAGAAAGAGTATGAATGGCTTTTTTTATTTTTAGGGCTGAAAATCACATATAAACCTTTTTGCCATCAACAGCATGGACAATTGTCTCAAAACATCTGGTTTGGGAAATGAATCTGATTTGCCTGCAGTCTGAACACAGCCTTAATTTTCATGTCCCATCACTGTCCAGATATACAGATAGGCTTTAGTGTTCCATTTGCCATATCTGCAGCTAGCCAAACCTTTATAATGAATTTGATATCATGTTTTTAGTCTTTATTGTGTAAATTGTTCCATTGAAATGCTGCTGTTTTTGTAACGCCAATTCTTTCCAAATCTAAATCACAGACAATGTGAGTCAAAATGATCACCAATGGCCTGACAACGTAAAAACTTAGAAATTGTTTGTGCAATTTAATATTGATTTAATAACGACTTCGTACTAAACTAGCACTGATTTAGGAAAGTTCAAGGAGCAGTAAACACTGGGTTTTATATGAGGCTGAGGCTTCTTATTCGAGTTTTCTGTTCCACCTTAAACTGTTGGACTATTTGCTCATGCAGTTGTTCACAAAGTGGTGAACTTCGCCCCATCCTTACTTGTGAACGACTGAGCCTTTCAGGGATGCTCCCATTGTCCCATTGACACTCACCTGTTTCCAATTAAGCTGTTCACCTGTGGAATGTTCCAAACAGGTTTTTTTGAGCATTCCTCAACTTTTCCAGTCTTTTCTTGCCCCTGTCCCAACTTCTTTGGAACGTGTTGCAGGCGTCAAATTAAAAATGAGTGAATATTTGCAAAAAACAAATTTAAAAAGTTTATACGTTTGAACATTAAATATCTTGTCTTTGTGGTGAATTCAATTGAATATAGGTTGAAAAGGATTTGCAAATCATCGTATTCCATTTTTATTTATGTTTTACACAACGTCCCAACTTCATTGGAATTGGGGTTGTACAAAAAAATCAGTTTATATATATATATATATCCATCCATCCATCCATCCATTTTCTAAGCCGCTTCTCCGTCAGGGTTGCGGGGGGTGCTGGAGCCTATCCCAGCAGTCTTCGGGCGGAAGGCAGGATACACCCTGGATGGGCCGCCAGTCCATCGCAGGGCAGACACACAGACACAGACTCACACACTCATACCTAGGGGCAATTTAGCACGTACAATCGACCTGACTGCATGTCTTTGGACTGTGGGAGGAAACCGGAGAACCCGGAGGAAACCCACGCAGACACGGGGAGAACATGCAAACTCCACACAGAGAGGACCCCGGTCACCCAGCCGGGGAATCGAACCCAGGCCCTCCTTGCTGTGAGGCGACAGCGCTACCCACCACGCCACCGTGCCGCCCTATATATATATATATATAGTTTTAATTGTTTCATGATTTAAAATTTTGACTATACAGCACACTACTACACTACTACCTGAGACTATTCAACTTCAACTCATAACTCCTTCACTCACCAATAAACCCATTAAACCATTAAACTCACCTTGTTCTCATAACGATAGGACTCGTCTGTCTGCAGGCCTCTGCTCAGCATCACATAATGGAAAGACTGTGATGGACATCCACCTCCACAGCCATTGTTTCCAACACCGAAAGAGCAGTCAACCAGCTGCTGTTCACTGAGGGACAACAGTGTCCCTGTCTTCTGGAACATCTGACCCTCTAGCGCCCCCGTCTGAGAGAAAGTAGAGGAGAAATGAAGGGAGAGAGACAATTGTTTGGTTTATTTTCTACCTCTAATAATGTTATCTCTTAATACTACACTCTCTCCCTGTAGGTTAGTGGTTTGTCCATAAAAAAAATGTTTTGTCCAAGTCTGTTAAAAGTAGAGAGATTAAATCGTCCTCACACACCTCAACACAGTTATCTCTCTCACTATGTGTGTCTGTCTCTCTCTTTCTCTCTGTCTCTCTCTCTGGTATGTTTATATTTGAGGTTATTAGTGTTTAAGAGGGTTTTGACATATTGAGTTTATTTTTACTGATGCCATCCTGTAAAAACTGTTTGTAGGAAACAAATCAAATATATCGAGATACAGCAAGAAACAGAAATTAAATTAAAAAGATGTCATAATATGTAGAAAACACAAATTAAAAGGATAATACTATAATGTCACAGGAAAGCAAGTATCCTAAAATAAGCATTTTTTGTCCAAATTACATCCATCTATCCATTATCTTCCGCTTCTCCAGGGTTCGGGTCGCGGGGGCAGCATCCTAAGTAATGAGCCCCAGACCTCCCTTTCCCCAGCCATTTCCACTAGCTCCCCAGGGGGGATTCCGAGGCGCTCCCAGGCCAGCTGGGCGATATAGTCATGGTAGCGTGTCCTGGGTCTTCCCCGGGGTCTCCTCCCGGGTGGACTTGCCTGTGACACCTCCCGAGGGAGGCGTCCAGGAGGCATCCTAACCAGATGCCCGAACCACCTCAGCTGGCTCCTCTCGACGTGGAGAAGCAGCGGCTCTACTCCGAGTCCCTCCCGGATGACCCCGAGATACTTAAACTCCTCCACTTGAGGCAAGAGCTTATCCCTGACCCAGAGAGGGCTCTCCACCCTTTTCCACCTGAGAACCATAGTCTCGGATTTGGAGGTACTGATTCTCATCCCGGCCGCTTCACACTCAGCTGCAAACCAATCCAGCGAAAGCTGAAGTTCAGGCCTGATGTCCCCAATAGGACCACATCATCTGCAAACAGCAGCGATGTGACCAGCAGCGATGTGACCATGGCAAAGAGCCATGTACCCTGTACTCCCAAAGCACCTCC
The DNA here is from genome assembly GCF_015220715.1 of Pygocentrus nattereri. Taxonomy (NCBI): domain Eukaryota; kingdom Metazoa; phylum Chordata; class Actinopteri; order Characiformes; family Serrasalmidae; genus Pygocentrus; species Pygocentrus nattereri. The sequence continues at coordinate 11,820,645 of NC_051220.1, forward strand.
CACAGAATATCCCAGGCACAAAGCACATGTGGATTGGTTGGGCAAACTCCCATGAACCCTCCAGAATCTTGGAGAGGGTGAAGAGCTGGTCCAGTGTTTCACAACCATGGCAGAACCCGCACTGCTCCTCCTGGATCCGAGGTTTGACTATAAGCCGGACTCTCTTCTCTAGTACCCCTGCATAGACTTGACCAGGGAGGCTGAGGAGTGTGATTCCCCTGTACTTGTGACACACCCTCCGGTCCCCCTTTTGAAAAAGAGGCACCACCACTCCAGTCTGCCAATCCAGTGGCACTCCTCCCGATGTCCACACAATGTTGAAAAGGCATGCCAGCCAAGACAGCCCCACAACATCCAGAGCCTTGAGGAACTCCGAACGGATCTCATCCACCCCTGGAGCTTTGCCACCAAGGAGCTTTTTAACTACCTTAGCGACTTCGGCCTCAATAAAGGACAAGCCTATTCCCGTATCTCCAGACTCTGCCGCCTCACTGGAGAACATGTCAGTGGGATTGAGAAGGTCCTCAAAGTATTCCTTTCACCGCCCGATGACGTCCTCAGTCGAAGTCAACAGCACACCATCTCCATTTAGCATTTTCACTTTAATTGTCAGATTTTTTTTTTTGTCACAAACAGCTCGTGCTCATGTGAAAAATTAAATTGCAAATGAAGGCATTTCATTTCATTACCAATTTTAGCAGAATATTTGTGCAGATGTTTGGAAAAAGAAATAGTAAAAAGAGGTTTGCATTTACATTTTATTGTTTTCATTTTCATTTCCTTTTTGGCAGGATTTGCCTCACGTAGTAGCTGTATCCATTATATGAAATGAAGCTGTAGCGCCTACAGTTTTTTGTGTAGCTATAGCGAAAACTTTTGCTGCAATTTCGCTACATGGTTCAGGCAATCCGCACAAAATTAACCATAGAGCGTAGTCATTTACTGGGCTGGTGGTGACTGTGCAAACGTGAGTGAGCCGTGGACAGCTCGAGCTGATGGGCACATGCGCCCCACGCACTGATCACCCTTTACCAGTAGGCTTAACTCAGGGGTCTGAAATGTTAAGAAGAGCCGTTTTGTCCTTTCAGCAATATTAAATCCACCTTGGAATGCAGAACATTTTCTGTCCGTTTTACCATCTTGGCTATATATCTCAGTATGTGCTGATATACAGGCTGAAAATATAACACAAACTCAAACTCACTTTGTTCTGCTTTAACCTTTAGCTCAGCTGTAGCCACATTTCTCACACCTAGGGAAACTTCTCTGTGAGTTTCTTGTAAAACGTCTCTCAATGTTTCACTTTTATGAGGTTGAAGTTACTTCTCATCCTCCAGCTTCTCGTTCGAATTGTCCCGTTCCACCTTAAATGGTGCTTGAGGCGCCAGATTGTCCTACTGCATCATTTAAGGTGGAATGGGAGAATTAGAATGAGAAGCAGGAGAAAGAGAAGTTGACTTCAGTTTTGCGAGTTGCTGCAGATTAAATGCATCAAGAAACCAGCTGAGTGATTATAAATGTAAATAAGTCCATTTATTTTCAAAATGTTCGATGTTCATCTTAAAATCTCTCTCTTTGCCGTTTCGTTATCTGTATTGCTGTGTGTCCAGCAGTCTGCATGTCAGTCTTCAGCAAAGTATCAGAGAAACAGATGGACTACAGTCTGTAATTGTAGAACTACAAAGTGCATCTATAGAGTAAGTGGCGCTGATAAAATGGACAATGAATGTGGAAACAAGGAGGTGGTTATAATGTTATGCCTTATCGGCATCTTGCAGAAATGTTTATATTGGAGCAGTGGTTCATTATTTTTGTTGATTTTGTTATGAACAAACCTGAAATGAATGACTTTGCATTTAGTCTTAATTTTTGTTGGATATCACACCTTTGGGTGTGTAAGTTTGATTGTTGTTACACTTTTTGCCAATCTTTTTGTAAATTTGCAGCTTTTCAATTGTGGGGCTTGTTTGGTTTGTCAGGTGGAGATTCATAAATATTGACAAATTGCACTTTGAAAGTAGCTAAAAAGTAGCCACTACTCTTTGTGAAAAAGTAGTTAAATTATAGTTAGCTACAAATTTTGGGAAGGTAGCTACAAAATTGCTAACTACTAATGTTTCAGAAGCTATCCCAACCCTGCATATATGTTCTTTTACTTTCTAAAATTAAAGGAAAGTCATTGACAAGTGATTAGAAAATATTCTAATTTTTCGTTTTAAGCTTTTTACCTCCATTAACCCCCATTCACTGAAGACTCACTTGTGGGTGCCCTCTGGCATTTTGCAGTTATGTTTTTGATATAACTGGAGAAACAGGAAGTGTCCAGGCTCCCCTTAAACCAGATCTGATTTAACCAATATGCTAACGATGCTCACAGTGAGTTTACATGAGACTACTAAATTATACTAATTGGCTAAGTTTAGTGTTAAAATTTATTGAAAGGCCCAAAAATGTTGAACTGTTGCTTAAAAGCTATTTTCTATTTATAGAACTTTATAGATTTGTTGCTGATATTGCCACTCATTCTTCTTATAACACTCCAGTATATTGAACCGCCCTTATGTAATTGAAACAGTTGCAAACTTCAATTTGCAAATTACAATTTAGCTACTTAAAGCTGTTTGTTTTTGTAGGTAAAGCTGTGTTTTTGTAGGTTAGCTATTCAACACCCCAGTATTCACCATGGGTACCACAGCAACACCATAAGAACCACATATATAAATATACCATATCAAACTCCTTTCAACACCCTAGCAGCCTTCTGAGAATAAGCTGCACTTTCAATCAATTTCTTCAGGAAATGCATTTTTCTAGTATTTAAAAAAAACGGTTTTAAATAAAGTGCCTCCAGTTTTTCTCAACATTCTCTCTAATAATGTGTTCACAGTGCTCTTTATCAAATTGGGTAAAGATGTTATTGTAATAAATCCAGAAAGTTTCCAGTGACAGTGAGTTCTGCAGGTTAATAACCAAGAAGCCCATTTTAGTCCGACAGACACTCAGTGACAACATTCATCTGGTCTTACCTTGGATTCTCTAAGATGTACTGATGGCTGTTATTGGTGATTTCAATGCTGACATTTCTGCCTGTGTTTATGATCCTGGCTATATTCTCAACTCTGCTGCCGAACAGGGTCGTGGCAGCAATAACAGCTGATGCTGCTTCAGGATTCATTGCCTGTTGACAGTGAAAAAACATACCACAAAAACATTCATTATTATTTAATGATGTTTTATGAGCATATCTTTATTACAACAGCGTTTAACTTTGTGGCTGCTCATTGCTTGTAGAGCTTTTGGATATAGGAAAATAGCATACCAGCAACAGTGGGACAAATATCTTCAAGCTGTATTGCTGTTTGAGTGACTGATGATTACCACAAGAGTGCTTTTGTTTCAGCTTTTGGTTTGTTTTTTGTTACCAAGCTCATGGGTAGTCAACTGAGATATCAGGTTTCTTTTATTCATAAAGATGTATATAATTATTAATGCATTTAAAAGGTTCTTTTCTTCCTCTGATTGCATCCATCCATCTTATAGCTGATTGTCCTCTTTTACCTTCAACTCTTTCAAGCATAATGGTCTTCTTTTCCAGTGAACTGGCTCTTCACAGAATCTGTCCAAATAAGAGCTTCAGTTTGGTTCTCTAGGCTTAGAATGAGAGGTGAGGCATGATGTGGTTAAGGAGCCATTCATTTGTCTTTGCCATCCAATGTTTTCTTAAAAGTCTTCACCAACACCAAAGTTCGACGGCATTTTTATTTTTCTGGTCTCGCTTTCTTACTGTCCAGCCTTCATCCATAAAGAACCACAGAGAAGACCACAGCCTGGAAAGTTCTGATATTTGTTTGTAGAGACAATTGAAGATCTTTTCAAGCTCCTTCCTCCTTGTTCCGCCAAATAACAATATTTGTAGTACAACCCCAATTCCAATGAAGTTGGGACGTTGTGTAAAACAAATAAAAACAGAATATGATGAGTGGCAAATTCTTTTCAATCTATATTCAACTGAATACACTACAAAGACAAGATATTTAATGTTCGAACGAATAACCTTTATTGTTTTTTTGCAAATATTCACTCATTTTGAATTTGATGCCTGCAACACGTTGCAAAGAAGTTGGGACAGGGGCAACAAAAGACTGGGAAAGTTGAGGAATGCTCAAAAAACACCTGTTTGGAACATTCCACAGGTGAACAGATTAATTGGAAACAGGTGAGTGTCATGATTGGGTACAATGGGAGCATCCCTGAAGGGCTCATTCACAAGTAAGGTCATTCACAAGTAAGGATGGGGCGAAGTTCACCACTTTGTGAACAACTGCGTGAGCAAATAGTCCAAAAGTTTAAAAACAACATTTCTCAATGTGCAATTGCAAGGAATTTAGGGATTTCATCATCTACAGTCATTAATATCATCAAAAGATTCAGAGAATCTGGAGAAATCTCTGCGAGTAAGCGGCAATGCCTGTGACCTTCGATCACTCACGTGGCACTGCATTAAAAACCAACATCATTCTGCAACGGATATTATCACATGGGCTCAGGAACACTTCAGAAAACCACTGTCAGTGAACACAGTTCGTCGCTCCATCTACAAGTGCAAGTTAAAACTCTGCCATGCAAAGTCATATATCAACAACACCCAGAAACGCCGCCGGCTTCTCTGGGCCCAAGCTCATCTGAGATGGATTGAAACAAAGTGGAAAAGTGTCCTGTGGTGTGACGAGTCCACATTTCAAGCTGTTTTTGGAAATCATGGACGTCGTGTCCTCCGGGCCAAAGAGGAAAAGGACTGTCCGGATTGTTATCAGCGCAAAGTTCAAAAGCCAGCATCTCTGATGGTGTGGGGGTGTGTTAGTGCCCATGGCATGGGTAACTTGCACATCTGTGAAGGCACCATTAATGCTGAAAGGTACATACAGGTTTTGGAGCAACATATGCTGCCATCCAAGCAACGTCTTTTTCAGGGACATCCCTGCTTATTTCAGCAAGACAATGCCAAGCCACATTCTGCACGTGTTACAACATCGTGGCTTCGTAGTAAAAGAGTGTGGGTACTAGACTGGCCTGCCTGCAGTCCAGACCTGTCTCCCATTGAAAATGTGTGGCGCATTATGAAGCTCAAAATATGACAACGGAGACCCCGGACTGTTGAGCAACTGAAGTTGTACATCAAGCAAGAATGGGAAAGAATTCCACCTACGAAGCTTCAACAATTAGTGTCCTCAGTTCCCAAACACTTATTCAGTGCTGTTAAAAGGAAAGGTGATGTAACACAGTGGTAAACATGCCTGTCTCAACTTCTTTGGAATGTGTTGCAGGCATCAAATTCAAAATGAGTGAATATTTGCAAAAAACAATAAAGCTTATCCATTTGAACATTAAATATCTTGTCTTTGTAGTGTATTCAGTTGAATATAGGTTGAAAAGGATTTGCAAATCATCGTATTCTGTTTTTATTTATGTTTTACACAACGAACACAGTGATAGTTTATAGGATTTACAGAAAGTGTGCAATAAGTATTTAAACAAAATTAGTCAGGTGCATAAGTTTGGGCAACCCAACAGAAAAATTACTTCAATATTTAGTAGATCCTCCTTTTCCAGAAATACTAGCCTCTAAACGCTTCCTGTAGCTTCCAATGAGAGTCTGGATTCTGGTTGAAGGTATTTTGGACCATTCTTCTTTACAAAAGATTTCCAGTTCAGTCGGGTTTGATGGTTTCCGAGCATGGACAGCCTGCTTTAAATCACACCACAGATTTTCAATAATATTCAGGGTTGGGGACTGAGAAGGCCATTCCAGAACATTGTACTTGTTCCTCTGTATGAATGCCTTAGAAGATTTTGAGCAGTGTTTAGGGTCGTTGTCTTGTTGAAGTATCCAGCCCTGGCGCAACTTCAACTTTGTCACTGATTCTTGAACATTATTCTCAAGAATCTGCTGATATTGACTGGAATCCATGCGACCCTCAACTTTAACAAGATTCCCAGTATCTGCACTGGCCACACAGCCCCACAGCATGATGGAACCACCACCAAATTTTACTGTGGGTAGCAAGTGTTTGTCTTGGAATGTGTTCTTTTTCCACCATGCATACCGCCCCTTCTTCTGTCCAAATAACTCAATTTTAGTTTCATCAGTCCACAGCACCTTATTCCAAAATGAAGCTGGCTTGTCCAAGTGTGTTTTACTGTATCTCAAGTGACTCTGTTTGTGGCGTGTGTGCAGAAAAGGCTTCTTCTGCTTTACTCTCCCATACAGCCTCTCTTTGTGCAAAGTGCGCTGAATAGTTGAACGATGCATAGTGACACCATCTGCAGCAAGATGATGTTGTAGGTCTTTGGAGCTGGTCTGTGGGTTGATTATGGATGTTCTCATGATCCTTCGTCTCTGCCAATCTGAGATTTTCCTTGGCCTGCCAAGAACTGCCTTAACTAGAACTGTGCCTGTGGTCTTCCATTTCCTCAATTTGTTCCTCACAGTGGAAACTGACAGCTGAAATCGCTGAGACAGCTTTTTTATCCTTCCCCTAAACCATGATGTTGAACAGTCTTTGTTTTCAGGTCATTTGAGAGTTGTTTTGAGGCTCCCATGTTGCCACTCTTCAGAGAAGATGCAAAGAGGAGAAACACTTGCAGTTGGCCACCTTAACCCTTCCTCATAATTGGATTCACCTGTGTATGTAGGTCAAGGGTCACTGAGCTTACAAAACAAATTTTGTGTTCCAATAATTAGTGCTAAAATTATTCAAATCAATAAAACGACAAAGGTGCCCAAACTTATGCACCTGCCTAAATTTGTTTAAATAATTATTGCACACTTTCTGTAAATCCTATAAACTTCATTTCACTCCTCAAATATCACTGTGTTCGTCTGCTATATGATATATTTAACTGAAATTGCTGATCCAAACAATGACTAACAGTGTCCTATAGAGTCAGACTACTGATGGATATACAGTGGTATGCAAAAGTTTGGGCACCCCAGATCATTTTCATGATCTGTCTTTATAAATCATTGGTTGTTCAGATCAGCAATTTCAGTTAAATATATCATATAGCAGACGAACACAGTGATAGTTTATAGGATTTACAGAAAGTGTGCAATAATTATTTAAACAAAATTAGGCAGGTGCATAAGTTTGGGCACCCCAACAGAAAAATTACTTCAATATTTAGTAGATCCTCCTTTTCCAGAAATACTAGCCTCTAAACGCTTCCTGTAGCTTCCAATGAGAGTCTGGATTCTGGTTGAAGGTATTTTGGACCATTCTTCTTTACAAAAGATTTCCAGTTCAGTCGGGTTTGATGGTTTCCGAGCATGGACAGCCTGCTTTAAATCACACCACAGATTTTCAATAATATTCAGGGTTGGGGACTGAGAAGGCCATTCCAGAACATTGTACTTGTTCCTCTGTATGAATGCCTTAGTAGATTTTGAGCAGTGTTTAGGGTCGTTGTCTTGTTGAAGTATCCAGCCCTGGCGCAACTTCAACTTTGTCACTGATTCTTGAACATTGTTCTCAAGAATCTGCTGATATTGACTGGAATCCATGCGACCCTCAACTTTAACAAGATTCCCAGTATCTGCACTGGCCACACAGCCCCACAGCATGATGGAACCACCACCAAATTTTACTGTGGGTAGCAAGTGTTTGTCTTGGAATGTGTTCTTTTTCCACCATGCATACCGCCCCTTCTTCTGTCCAAATAACTCAATTTTAGTTTCATCAGTCCACAGCACCTTATTCCAAAATGAAGCTGGCTTGTCCAAATGTGTTTTACTGTATCTCAAGTGACTCTGTTTGTGGCGTGTGTGCAGAAAAGGCTTCTTCTGCTTTACTCTCCCATACTCCCATTACTGTCCCATCCCAATCAATAAAACGACAAAGGTGCCCAAATTTATGCACCTGCCTAATTTTGTTTAAATAATTATTGCATACTTTCTGTAAATCCTATAAACTTCATTTCACTCCTCAAATATCACTGTGTTCGTCTGCTATATGGTATATTTAACTGAAATTGCTGATCCAAACAACCAATGATTTATAAAGGCAAATCATGAAAATGATCAGGGGTGCCCAAACCTTTGCATACCACTGTATAATAGCCCATAAGAGGAAGAAAATGATCAGTTGTGGTGATATAGATTAAGCTTTGTTTAGTTCCCTTTTGTTAACAGAGCCCTTGATCTGGCATAACAGCTGCTAAACTCTATAACAGAGAGATCTTGCATTGTAAAAATTTTTAGACTTTGAGAATACATGGCATTTCCAAAAGTATCAAAACAGCTCTTCTAATGAGTGGGTTCAGCTATTTTAAAGTCACCCATTCCTGATACAGGCATTTTTCTATAATATAGAGCGGGATGCTTTGGAGTATCCTTGGCTCACCATACCCAGAGTCAAGTGTAGAGAGATACAAAGTACCCCGGAATTGGCTGTTCCTTATCATTTTGTTTATTATAGCAGGTCTGTACATTGTTATACAACCCCAATTCCACTAAAGTTGGGACGTTGTGTAAAACATAAAAACAGAATACGATGATATGCAAATCCTTTTCAACCTATATTCAATTAAATACACTACAAAGACAAGATATTTAATGTTCAAACAGATAAACTTTGTTTTTTGCAAATATTCACTCATCTTGAATTATTCCCTGTTACTGTCAAGACGTTCATCAAACGAACCTGATACTGGGTTCATGTACTGACATGCTACATTTACATTGCAGAGTTTATTCCTATGGAGAGTGAAAATTTGTTTAGAAATTCTGAAGTTCATGAACATTTCTCTGGGCTGTGTCCATTCTGATTGGTGAACTTTGACATGGTGCATTTCTTCATGTGAACCCAGAGTCTGGTCACAAAGACCAGCACGAGACTAATGAAAAGACAGGGCTTAAATACAAGAGGGCTAACGAGGGTTCACAAGACACAGGTGGAAACACAGGTGAGAATAATCAGGGGTGGAGTCATGAAACGAGGGGGCTAAACCAAAACACGAACACATGGACAGGACTGGGAGGGGCTAATCGTGACCCATTGCATTCTATTTTTATTTCAATTCTGCAGAGTGTCCCACCTTTTTTGGAAATGGGGTCGTACATGCAGTAAACATGTTTGCACCCTTTCCATTTTATTTCCTTTTTAGTTCCTTAACTTTACCAAGAAACAGCCACAACATGCATAGCATTCACAAAGTATGATTTTAGTTCTATATTCCTTTTTATTTCTGTTCTGTTGATTCAGTCTGCCCTTCCTCCAGGACTCCAGCGCTCAGAAACACTGAATTCTGAATGCTAACTCTGCTCTAGGTATTCACAGCACCCTCCACAAATATTGGCACACTTCAGGAACATGAGCAAAACAGGCTATAAAAACATTCTTTATTGCTGATCCTTTTAATTTGTCTTTGAAATTGTGGACCAATAATTTTTTTTCTTAAATGAAAAGGAAATCTCATCATGAAATAAATATTCTCAAATCTATCAGACAGACCATTTAGCAGCTCTAGAATTGACAACAAGGACATAAACAAAAAGTCCAAAGACCTAAATATAAACAATGTGGTAGAATAAATACTAGTGCAAAATGAGATGATGATGATGATGATGATGATGTAGTGCAAGATGAAGTATCTCAGTCTTAATCCTAGCCTAAGGGAGGAGCAGGAGGGGAGGAGGGACTTATGCATCTGACTGCCTGTGGAAAGAAGCTGTTTATCTGTTTCTGCCCTAATTGATTTGAATCCCTTTCCAGGGGGCAGGGTGGACAATGGGTTATGTCCAGGGTGAGTGGGATCCTTTAAAATAGCGCTGGCTGTCTTTTGGAGTTGGCCAGTATAATGGGATGGGGCAGTGTCGCACCAATGGCACGCTCTGCCACACTCACTACGCTGCAGGACCTTTCTGTTCTCTTCTGTGCAGTTGGCAAACCACACAAGTGTGGTGATGTTGTGGATTATTTTAATACTTGTGAGCTCCTGGTGGAGTCTCACATACCAGTGTAAGATTGTGAAAAATGGAAAAAAAAATGTCAGTTGTGGTGTAAAACAACCAGGCTTTTGCCAGTTTATTAGAAGAAACCGCTCGACAAAACAATTTTATGATGATGAAGGAAAATATAATAGACAAAAAAGACAAAAATCAAGGCATTTACCTCAATCCTAGACTCTGTTGGTTTTACCCAAAATGTAACAGGGCCTACACACTACTGTAGTCATATGTTAGATTTAGTTTTGACACTAGGTCTTAACATAGACAAGCTTAATATCCTACCGCCAACCACAGCAATCTCAGACAATTACTTAATTTCATATGAGCTACGACTTAGCCATAATATATATACGTCCCCTCGTTATTCAACAAAGCGCTCAATAAAACCTTTTACCGCCCTACAATTTATATAAAATCTCCCAGAGGTATCAACCCCAGTCTCCACTGCATCAGACCCAATGGAACTAGATTTACTATCCGATTATTTAGAAAATACCTTACAATCCACTTTAGAAAATGTGGCCCCACTTAAAATAAAAAGAATAAGGCAGAAAAAGCTCGCCCCGTGGTACAACGATAAAACCCGGACCTTAAAACAAACAGCTCGGAAATTAGAGCGGAAATGGCGTCAAACCAAACTGGAAGTGTTCCACACTGCCTGGAAGGACGGCTTTATAGAGTATAGAAAATAAGTATAATCCTAGAGTTCTGTTTAATGTGATTTCCCAAATCACACAAAATCAGGCAGGTGCTGAACCAGAAATTCCAGCAGTTCTCACTAGTGAAGTTTTTATGGACTTCTTTAATAATAAAATTGAAAATATTAGACAACAAATTCAACCCACAGTATCAAATTTAAATCCAGCCTGGCTGTCATCTGACTTGGCTGATATAGAACAAAACACACCTGTAGAAAAGAGCCTGGAAACCTTTTACCCCCTCCCACAGCTAGAACTAGAGAAGATTATCTCTTCTGCAAATTGCACAACCTGCATACTCGATGCAATTCCATCAAAATTACTCAAAGAAGTACTGCCAGTCATTATAAACCCTATTTCAACTATTGTAAACTCGTCCCTTAGTCTGGGCCATGTACCCAAAGCTTTTAAACTAGCAGTTATCAAACCCCTGATCAAGAAACCAAATCTTGATGTCACCGTTTTGTCTAATTATAGGCCTATTTCTAACTTACCGTTTATATTAAAGATCTTAGAAAAAGCTGTGGCCCAACAACTTAGTTCATATCTACACAAGAACCATATATATGAAAAATTTCAATCTGGATTCAGGCCACATCACAGCACTGAGACGGCTCTAGTTAAGATAACTAATGATCTTCTTCTTGCCTCTGATCAAGGCTACATATCTCTCTTAGTGCTGCTTGACCTTAGCGCGGCTTTCGATACAATAGACCACAATATTCTCTTAGAAAGGTTAGAAAACATGGTTGGAATCACAGGGACGGCCCTATCATGGTTCAGATCTTACCTATCAGAACGTTATCAGTTTGTTAGGGTAAACAACTTATCTTCCAATTATTCAAAAGTGAGATTTGGAATTCCGCAGGGGTCTATTTTAGGACCATTATTATTTACACTATACATGTTACCGTTAGGCACAGTTATAAGTAACCATGGCGTAAACTTTCATTGTTATGCAGACGATACTCAACTGTACATATCAGCCAAACCTGATGACCAATACAGATTAAAGAAAATGGAGGACTGTGTAAAAGATGTGAAAGGCTGGATGTCACGTAACTTCCTCCTATTAAACAGTAACAAAACAGAGGTTCTCCTTCTGGGTCCAAAATTAGCAAGAAGTAAATTACCAGATTTCATTTTAAATCTCGTCGACTTTCCAGCCACACCTGGATCAGCAGCAAAAAATCTTGGCGTTACAATAGATTCAGATTTATCATTCGATCAACACATAGGCAGCATCACTAGGACAGCTTTTCTACATCTTCGCAACATTGCCAAGATCAGAAATGCCCTGTCCCTGCGTGATGTGGAAACACTAGTACACGTTTTATTACTTCTAGGCTAGACTACTGTAATGCGCTACTGTCAGGATGCACGAGCAGGAATTTAAACAAACTCCAACTAGTCCAAAACGCCGCAGCCAGGGTCCTCACTAAAACTAGAAAATTTGATCATATCAGTCCAGTGCTATCATCACTTCAATGACTGCCTATTAAATTCCGTATTGATTATAAAATCCTTTTATTGACTTATAAAGCCCTACACAGGCTCGCTCCTGAGTACTTACAAGACCTTGTTTCTCATTATGAGCCATCACGACCACTCAGATCATAGAGTGCTGGCTTATTAATAGTCCCCAGAATTCAGAAGGCTGCAGCTGGGGGAAGAGCTTTTTCTTATAAAGCCCCCAAACTCTGGAATGATCTTCCATTCCTAATACCAATATTACTGCTATTAATATTAGTAATATAATCACTTGTAGGTAGTTTGACCAGAGGAGGATGGTTCCCCCCTGGTGAGCCTGGTTCCTCCCAAGGTTTCTTCCTCAGTTCTGAGGGAGTTCTTCCTTGCCACTGTTGCCCCTGGCTTGCCCACCGGGGGGGTTCTGTACATTCTTACAGTCCTGTTGAAACTTTGTCTTTCCGAAATTCTGTAAAGCTGCTTTGTGACAACATCCATTGTAAAATGCGCTATAAATTATATTTGATTTGATTTGATTTGATGCTAGATATGAAAAGGTTTAACAAAGGTGAAAGAGAAAAATGAACTTGGCTTGAGAGCCATTAAAGCACCCATCACCCCAGTAAACATGAGTGTGGACTCCACTGCGCTCTTTCTCCCATCTCAGCCAAGTCTCCCCAAGTCTCAACCATCCATCATCTGGCCCGAACTCTCCCCCCTACTTTTTTCACCATAGGAATTTATAAACAACGCGATGTATCCGAAGTGGCCGCTTGGCCCGATCAGCATTCACCAAAAGACAAACACTCATTGTCAGGGCCTACAACTGACTGCACACTCTAGGCTTTACTCCCCTTAGAAAATATACATTGTGATACACATAAGAATACATTGTAATACCCTCAAGCCATGACCCACCCAATTTTTATGCTACCTAAAACTAAAGATGAAATGTAGTCAATTGAAGTGAAAGGTGTGCCTCTGTATGTGCGTTTGTGTGTGTGTGTGTGTGTGTTGTGCAGACCTCCTGGAGGCTTAATAGAGCAAACTTGGACATCTGCTTGTTCGGTCAGAGACACTGTAAAGATAAACTCAAGGCACAAAAAGACATCTCATCTAACTAACAATTTTTTAATGACTGGCGCACTAAAATTCATGCATATATGAACACTTTTCTAGAAATGATTATATTTCTTATTCTTTTATATATTTTGAATAATATATTTAACTGGTGGGCAAGATCCCCAGATCTCTAACAGCAGTATTCTTTAAAACTTTTAGAATCAGGATCCAGAAGTAAGAGAGTCAACCACAGAGACAGAGAGAGGTAAAGTAAATAAAATGTGAAACTATTACTTGAATTAGTTTTAGAAGTTTAAACATGCAATTTCAGCTTCTTTTTTTTGTATTTTTTTTAAAAAGTTTTTTGTATTGCTCTTCATCATTTTTGTACATTTGCAGCTGTTTGATTTGAACCTAATAATGATTGTAATGCAAAAGTTGCACACATGCTGAAGAGTACTCTTTGTATGTGTAGGGAAGTGTCAATTGGGTTAATGTGAAGCCATCATTCTGTGGGATGTTGGGCAGAAGAGACAAAAAAAAGTATAGCGATGGCTGTACTGCCATCAGAAGTAGGCTATAGCCTCACAACATTGTAGTACATAGTGCACTTGGAAATTGTATCTACCAAGTTGGCCTACCCACTTTTTCACAGGCCTACCCAAAAATGTATTTCTAAGCCTCTCTATAGTGCATCTGTCGTACTATTAGAACATTACTGTTTCCTATGACTGTGTTTTAGGGCCACTGTTGATAAAAATGTAATGGTAGACTTTGAGAATAAATTTGTAATATTTAGGAAAAGAAAGTTGTAGAATTAAAACATTAATAATGACAAGTGGCATTAATACCAGGAAAGGTCACAATAAAAGGAGGGGCATTGAGGAGCTGGTGTAGTTCTACTTTCATATCAATTTCACCCATAAAGAAATACTCAGTCTCCCTGTCTCTCCTGACACATCAGCACCAGCCTGTTATTAATGTAAGAAAAGGCTGAGCAGGAAACTGTGTTTATTTAGAATAAAGAGCCAGAAGAACTTGCAGGAAACTATGTCTGTTTTGTTGAAGGAGAATCGCAGGCAGTCTAGACGGCTTTTGGGGGCTACATGTCCGCACCATTCAAAGAGGACATGAAGTTTCACAGAGAGAATAGTGAGAATGATGATCAAAATGATCAATCCACAAAGAGACAGGAATGTGTGGAACTCCGGCGCCAGTACAGCAACAGAGACCCCAATGCATCACGGCAGCACCCTCTACAGTTAATGAAAAACAACATCTAGCAGTTTATTAATATCTCTTTAATAATGTCTTTCAGTAAACAGCAAGAAGAGTAACTGTTTAAAGGAAAGAGTCACAACAGGCAGAGAAAAGACCAGAAAGCAGCATTTTTCAGGATACATATGGCTTCTTATGAATGTAAATGTGCTGAGCAAAGATGCACAAAGTATTTTTTATTTTTTTTTGGTAATACTGTTATTAAGAGGTTTACATGCAAAATCATCAATGCTCAGATTTCCAGTATTTAATTAACACTTAAAAAGATTTATAGTACTGTGCAAAGGTTTTAGGCCTCAATTATCTTTTTAAGGTCCTGGTGTGCTTTTGTCTCCCACAATTCAATCTTCATAATCGATATGCCTCCAGCAGACATTGTGCCATTCACAGTAATTTCATGAAACTCTTTTATAAAGTAATTTCCTGAGACAAAAACATCTGAGACATGTTTGTTTTGGTACATTGTTTCGTATAGATCAAGCCCTTCATTCTTTAAACGATCAAGCTCTATCCCAAAGGTGTTTTTATAACAGGAGCAACTGAGATAAGGCACATCGAACATGATGGCCAGGTCGCAGACATATCCTGTTCTTTTGTGGATTTGGTACATCAGGACCCCAGCAGAACCAAAGACTGAGTAAGCGGTTTTGGAAAACATGCATGTCGCTTCTTTCCCTCTTGGGATGGTAGGTTGTGGAGGTTGGTGACAGTATCCACTGTCAGTGTAGATCCTGTTATACAGAAACAGAGATCATAAATTACAATGTAGAATACAATTCTGTAGCATGGAACAGAACTACCTATTGCTAATAGCCATTTTATACTGTACTAAACTACATTCTTGAGACAGCTGGATTTGAAAGCAACTTACTGAATTGGTCATTTTAGACCCGATATACATTAAACCCCTGCTGTAAATGATGCATAACATAACATCAAATTATTTGGTCTTTTGGATACATTATTGGAAATCATTTTTAATGTGCTGAATTTTACTTATTGGCATGGCCACCAACTCGGGTTAAACCTGGTGCCCCCCCAAAAAAGGAACTACTAGACACTAGTAGAAAAGGAACTGTGTGTAACGGGGAGCGAGGAGGTGGATGCACGTGCTGAGATAAACAAGACTTATTATGGGCAAACCCAGGGTCATAGTCCAAATGGTCCAGGGTCATAGATCCAACATGGATAGATTGGGGGACAGACATAACAAACCAGAATAAAACAGAACCAACAACTGTGCATAGACCAGAACAAACAACACCAGTACAAACAACACAGCAGATAACAATTCAGACAAAGACCAGTAACCAGACAGGGGAAAACAGGCTTTAAATACATAAGGGTAAATGAGGGATAGGTGGTAACACAGGTGGAGACAATCAGGGGTGGAGTCATGAAACGAGGGGGCTGGACTAAAAACCAAAACAAACGCACATGGACCAGACTGGGAGGGGCCAATCGTGACACTGTGGGTGAATATATTTAAGTGAAACACAGTAGCAAACACCAAGCAATAACCTAGCAACTGTGGAGTTTTAATAAAATGTTTCCTTAAATAATACTTTAATCATTAAATGAATTATAATCACACAGATGAAGTTGATTAATAAAAACACAGAAGCCATTAAGCATTGCTGACACAGTAAAAAAAGAGGACGAGCTGACCCTGAAGTAAGCTGATAAGAACCAGTAGAAACCAGTTTTTGGGGCCAATTAATAAAGCAAGAGTTAAATTGATAGCCTTGAGAGGATGTATCGACTTGGTACAACCAAGCCAGGAAAGTTTTTATAAAAAACTAAGGTCATGCATGGTTGGAAATAAAGGTTTCCAAGGAAAGTGCAAAATCAGGATATAATGAGGACTAAGATGATATGTAACAATGTAAAAGGGAGGGGTGATTATTTCATGATGATCTGTCCAGGACAGATTGTCCAGGAACCATCTTGCCACCTGAAGCTCAATAAATATGAAGGCCTTTTCCTTCCTTCCACAAGAACTCAGTGGTTGAAGTCTTTTATTCTACATTCTTTTATTTTTCATTGAATACTCTTTTATTTTTGTTTGTTTTAATGCAAGTAATTAGACTAGAATTAGAACAAAATCACAGTACAGTAGTTTAGAGTTTAAATCACATATGTTGGGGCCTTGGGCAAGGAGAAAATAGCTCTTGGTCCCAACAACCAGAAAACCAGTTGGAACACAATAACAACCACATAGCAACAGCTTAGCAACCATCTGGAATACCAGAGAAACCATCTAATAATACCCTCTGAAACACCTGCAATTGCACAGCATCCATCTAGTGACACCATAGTGACCATCTGGGGTTCCATAGCAACCACCTTCCAACACTCTAAGAACCACCTGGGAGACCACAGCCACCACTTAGCAACAGCTTAGCAACCTTCTGAGAATTGCTTAAGCTGTACAATCTCTGTGCGTTTTCTTTAGGAAATGCATTTTTTTCTGTTTTTAACGCAGCTTTTTATAAAATGCCTCCAGTTTTTCTTAAATCTGTTCCTTGCTATTCTGTTGTGCTTTATCAAACTGGTAAAGTTGTCAATGTTTCCAGAAACTTTCTAGTGACAGTGATTTCTGAGGTTTAATAACCCAGAATTCCATTTCAGTTGGAGAGACACTCACTGACATTCATCTGTTCTTACCTAGGTTTTTTTAAGATGAGTGTATCACTGTTGTTGATGATATGAATGGTGACATTTCTCCATGTGTCTATGCCCCGGGATATTTTCGCAGCAATGCTTACGAACAGGGATACAGCAGCAATAAAAACTGATAATATTGATGCAATTATTCCAAGATCCATTTCCTGTTGGGAGAGAAAAAATGTCCCATAAACATTTATGAGCATATCTTTATTATAACAGCATTTAACTTTGTGGCTGCTCGTTGCTTGTACAGCTATTATGTTAGTAAGTATGCGAACAAAAATGCTGTATTGCTCATAATGTGACAAATAATTACCACAAGGGTGCTTTCTTTTTGGTCTTTTTTGCTGTGGTCAAAAACCTGCCAAGCACATGGTTAGTGAGCAGATTTTTTATACATAAAAATGTTTATTATTATTATAATATTTCTCAAAGAAATATTGTTGAGACACTTCCTTTAACAGTGACAGCAGACACGGTGACCAGATGAAGACACAAGCCTTGAACAGGAGCTAAGGGAACATCTTCCATCAGAAAAACACTAACAACCCACTAACATAATAGAAATTTATAGATGTTTCATTTTGAAAGGTTTTTTGGCTAAAGAACACCTAAACTTTAACGTTTGCAAATATGCTACTAACATATGAATTTTTATTATAGTATGTACATAACTGATGAATAACTGCTGAATTCCTGAGCTATTAATCATTTGCTAATCATGAAGTAAGAGCTTATAGGTGTCTTATAAAGTGCTGTTAATATATGAATTAATGATTTAAAGCTCTAAAAACATCATTAGTCCATGATTAGTTAGTTATGAATTAAAAGCCCATAAGTGTTTCATAAATTAACCTTGTTATCTAAAATATGACTTGTATTTTCCTGGAAATTTAAAAAGTCTTATAGGGATTTAAACACATACCTGGTGAGGTCTCTCAGTGGCTGTTTAAGTATGCAGAGCTGGAGTTTGTCTTAGCAGTGAATCACAGGGCTGTGTCCTGTACAGTCAGACAGTGTGTGGTCATATACCAGCCCATAAAACCACATGAGGAAGGAAATTCCAGAATGAGCTGTTTCAGATTTCTCTTTTTTAGCTCTTTTTTGTGAACACAGCCCTTGAGCAATGTTATCTGGCATAGCAGGTAATGAGCAGCTCAGTAACAGAGAGATCTGTAGTATCCAAACAGCTCTTTTTATTAGGGAGGACAGTTATGTCAAGATTATCCATTGCTGACAGGCATTCTTGTGTAATACCTGTAGAATAGCACTGACTAATACAATGGACCATAATGTTGGATTTTTACATCAAAAAACATCTGATTTGCAGCTTTAAGAGGCTTAAAAGAAAATCCTGTTCTTCAGTGGTCAGGACCCCCATGGACCCTCACAGAGCAGGTACTATTTGGGCGGTGCATCATTCTCAGCACTGCAGCAACACTGGCGTGGTGGTGCTTTGTTAGTGTGTGTGTGCTGGTACGAGTGGATCAGACACAGCAGTGCTGCTGAAGTTTTTAACCACTGTGTCCGCTTACTGTCCACTCTATTAGATACACCTGCCTTGTCAGTCCACCTTGTCGATGCAAAGTCAGAGACAATAACTCATCTGCTGCTGCACAGTTTGTGTTGATCATCCTCTAGTCCTTCAGCAGTGGTCATAAGATGCTGCCCACAGGACGCTGTTGGCTGGATATTTTTGGTTGGTGGACTATTCTCAGTCCAGCAGTAACACTGAGGAGTTTAAAAACTATAGTACCTGCTCTTTGAGGGCCCGTAGGGGTCCTGACCACTGAAGAAGGCTAACAAAGTATGCAAAGAAACAGATGGACTACTGTCTGTAATTGTAGAACTACAAAGTGCATCTATAAAGTAAGTGGAACTGATAAAATGGACAATGAGTGTAGAAACAAGGAGGTGGTCATATTGTTATGTGTGATCAGTGTATATTGTCTTCAGAACACCCAAAAAGGGCTATTTAATTCAGTACAACCTGGTTTCAACTACAAAACTACACACTCAAATATAAAGATTCCTAAAGCTTATTTTAACCACAGAAGAAGCACTTTTGGTTCCCTTAAAAACCTACTTTAGAGAACTGTTTTTGTAAATGAAATATGATCTTATCAAGGACGTTTTAAAGTTATTTTTTAAGGTTAAAGTGTTTTAGTGTTCTAGAATTTGTGAGACTTTCATGCATGTTTAAGTGAACAGATAGGAGGATGTAAAGATGCTCTCAGTGCTGAAAAATCCCCTGAACTAACTTGGGAATGCCTTTTTAGTTCTGTTCTGCTGATTCAGTCTCCCCTTACTCCATGACTCCAGCGCTCAGAGATGCTGAATCCTGAATGCTGACTCTGGCTCAGCTCCACGTATTTACATTGCCTTCCACAAATATTGGCACCCGTCATAAACATGAGCAAAGCAGGCTGTGAAAGCAGTCTTTATTGCTGAGCCTTTTGGTCTTTCATTCAAAATGTTGTCCAAAATCTAACCTTTACCAGAAGACAAAAACTATATTATATTCTGATTATAATCTTAAATTTGTTTTCATATTATTTGAATAATTAGCTTTGATCAGTTTAATCAATGTTTATTATTGTTCATTTGACTGTCATGCATATAAATGTTAAGGTCTCTATGGTAATGCAAAGTAGGAGTTTTTAGGCCGAAATGGTGGTATGAGAGTCACAAAAGGCTTGTATCGCTGCAAATTTTTTTGCCAATAAACACGCACTCGTGTATAATTTGGGACACTTGCAGCAGTTACAGTGTGAGTCCAGCACAAACAAGTGAAAAACAAACAGTATCACAAAATCCCAAACTCTGATTTGGATTTTTGGATTTTGATTTAGGGGAAAAAACCTTAATGAAGAACCACTTCTGCACAGATTTCAGCATGTAGCTCTTTTATTCAAGGTTACATTATTGATGCCTTAATATCAAATCAAATCAAATCAAATTTATTTATATAGCGCTTTTTACAACTGATGTTGTCACAAAGCAGCTTTACAAAAATGGGAATCACAGCACAGAGAATCAGACAAAACACTGAACATAATATACAGAATATACAGAATATACAGAACCCCCGTGAGCGCTGAGGCAAGGAAAAACTCCCTCAGAGCTGGAGGAGGAAGAAACCTCGGGAGGACCAAGACTCACATCTAAAGGGGGGACCATCCTACCACTGGTCAGACAACTTATAAGTTAAACATTGAAAAGTCAATTTTACATCCACGCAGTTCTAATATATTCAGGTGTGTATAATCAACAGTGGAAACAATTAGAGTTCATATAGATTTGGATGTGATCTGTAGTGGAGATATGATATCAATGGTTGTATGTCTGGTGTATGTGCACGTCTAGTGGGTCTTTTATTACATGCAGTCTTGGGTTGCCCTAGAAAAACTTCCCTTGGTGAGACAATGAAGTTAATCTAAATCTAGCTTGTGTCACGATTGGCCCCTCCCAGTCCTGTCCATGTGCGTTTGTTTTGGTTTAAGTCCTGCCCCTTGTTTGGTTACTCCACCCCTGATTGTTTTCACCTGTCCCTCGTTTTCCCTTTGTTACTTAAGCCCTGTGTTTGCACTTTGTCTTTCCTGGTCTTTGTATCGGTCTATGTTTGTTTTGCTTTGTCTGAATCTCTCTGTTGTTGGTTGTTTCTGGTTTATGTCATGTCTGACCCACAATCTATCCATATTGGCTCAATGACCCTGGACCGTGATGACCCTGATTTTGGATGTGCCCTCAACAATGCGTCCGCTACCTCGTACCAGCTTGAGTATGAGTTAATGACTATTACTCCAGCCACAGCCGTCCCCCAACTCTTTAGCAGACCCACTTTTGCTGTCAGAGGAAAGTTTTGTCAGAGGAAGCCGCGCCTCCAGACCCACCACCTGCCTCCGTGGACGTCGCTGCAGGCCCGCCGGCCTCTGTGGACGTCACTGAAGGTCCTCTGGCCGCAACCCGTGGCACACCTTTTCCTCTGGCCGCAACCCACGGCACTCCCGTGCCTCTGGACCCGCAGCCTGTCACCACGTCTCCGAACCCAAGGACATCGCTGCAGGCCTGCTGGCCTCCGAGGACGTCGCTGCAGGCCCGCCTGCCCCCGAGGACGTCACTACAGGCCTACCTGGCTCCAAGGATGTTGCCGCAGGCCCGCCTGCCTTGAGGGCATCACTGAAAGCCCGCCTGCCTCTAAGGATGTCGCTGCAGGCCCGCCTGCCTCCGAGGACGTCGCAGCCCCTTTGTCCCGCCCTCACCTGTGTCTGCTGCTCCCCGTGGGCCTCCTGTTCTGCTTGTGTCTGCTACTGTCCCCTGTTTTGCTTGCTCCTTTGTTTTTGCCTTCCTCTGTTCCTGGTTTGGTTTTGTTCCCTGTTGTTGTGTCTGTGCCCATGCCCACTCCTGTTGTGGTTCCTGTTCCTGTCTCTGCTTCAGTTTCTGTCCCCGTGTCTGTCTGTGTGTCAGTTCCTGTGCCTCTGTCTGTTCTGGTTCCTGTTCCGTTGTCTTTGGCCTGGTCTGTGTTGTGTTCTTGTTTTCCTTGTCCTGTTGTGCCTTTGGTCATCCCTCGTTTAGTGTCGTTTTCTGTTGTTCCTCCTCGTCCTCTCTCCCAGCCCTTGTTTCATCCTCAGTCTG
This sequence comes from Pygocentrus nattereri, assembly GCF_015220715.1. Classification (NCBI taxonomy): domain Eukaryota; kingdom Metazoa; phylum Chordata; class Actinopteri; order Characiformes; family Serrasalmidae; genus Pygocentrus; species Pygocentrus nattereri. The sequence goes on from NC_051220.1 coordinate 11,842,461, forward strand.
TTCATGTTTCATTTGTTCTTGAGTCTTGTGCTGTCTCTCCTGTTTTTGTTCCAGTTTCTGTGCCTGTGTCTTTGGCTCCTGTTGTTCCGTGTTCTATTTCTGTGTCTGTTCCTCGTCCTGCTTTGTCTCCTATTGTATTGTTGCATTGTAATGTTTGTTATATCTTCTGGCCTCCGTTTTATTTTCTGTTTTCTATTGTGGTGTTTATCCTGGGTTTCTTTTGGTCATGTCTGTCCACTGTTCTATCCGTGTTGGCTCTCTGACCCTGGACCATTTTTTGACCCTTATAATGGATTTGCCCTTAATAAATCTCGCTTTTCTTTGCATAAGCATCCGCCTCATTATCGCTCCCCGCGTTAGTGATGAAGTAATCACCCTTCCCTTTCTATAAAATTCTATACCATCTTAGTTCCCATCATTTCCAAGACTTTACTTTTCCTTGGGAGCCCTTATTTCCAATCATGCATGATGTGTTTTTTTTAATAATATCTTATCTAGCTGTACCACAATGTTCCATTCTCACAAGGGCATTAGCTTTTGATTGGTTGCATTATAAATTCGCCTGCTCCACCTCTATCTTATCATCTCAAGGACAGATTCTTCATTCTCACGTAGTCGCATTAGCATATTCTCACAAACTTCTAGGTACGCTAAGTTCTTCTAGGCTGCTATGTGGTGACATCTAGTTTAAATTAAAATAAGTTGTGGCCATGACTTAGTAAAGCATGGGAATGAAATCCTAATGCATGGCCACGACTCAGTAAGCTGTGATCTCATTCCCACGCCTTACTAAATCATGGGCACGACTTAATCATCACATTCCCATGCCTTACTAAGTTACGCATTATTTTTATTCATACAGGATGTCACCAGTTTTCCATATTTTATGCAGGCAGACAAAATGCCTAATTTTCTAATTAACTTTCTAATAATCTTATCTTTCACATCTTCTGTGTAATATCTCCTCTGCTGATTTCTTAAATACTGTGCCATTAGTGTGCTAGTTAACTGTGAATTCTAATGATTGTTGTAGCATATTACAGCACAATAAACCAGTAAAAAGTCCATAAAATATTAGACTCAATATGTATAAACATAAACACAGTAGCCAGAATGTGTTGTTTTCAGTGTAGTTCTGAATATGATCAATTTATCACCTGATTTAATTTAATGAAGGACTCAGATAAACTATATTGGATGTTGCTCTAAATACTGGAGCTCAGATGGCTTAAGACTGTTTGCCTCTTCAGTTTTGGTAAAAGGCACCAAGACTACTCATCCCACAATTCAACCCTAATAATCCATCCATCCATCCGTCCATTATCTTCCGCTTTTCTGGGGTTCGGGTCGCGGGGGCAGCATCCTAAGCAATGAGGCCCAGACCTCCCTTTCCCCAGCCACTTCCACTAGCTCTCCAGGGAGCTTTCCACCCTTTTCCGCAAAGGGCAGTCCTGACGGAGTCCAACTCTCACTGGGAACGAGTCTGACTTACTGCTGGCCATGTGAACAAAACTCCAACTTTGTTTGTACAGGGCCTGGATGGCTCATAGCAAAGAGCCATGTACCCTGTACTCCCGAAGCACCTCCCACAGGATACCCCAGGGAACACAGTCGAATGCCTTCTCCAGATCCACAAAGCACATGTGGACTGGTTGGGCAAACTCCCATGCACCCTCCAGAATCCTGGAAAGGGTGAAGAGTTTGTCCAGTGTTCCACGACCAGGGCGGAATCCGCACTGCTCCTCCTGAATCCAAGGTTCGACTACAAGCCGGACTCTCTTCTCCAGTACCCCTGCATAGACCTTACCAGGGAGGCTGAGGAGTGTGATTCCCCTGTAGTTGGAACACACCCTCCGGTCCCCCTTTTTAAAAAGAGGCACCACCACCCCAGTCTGCCAATCCAGTGGCACCGCCCCCGATGTCCAGCCCCACAACATCCAGAGCCTTGAGGAACTCAGGACGGATCTCATCCACCCTTGGAGCCTTGCCACCAAGGAGCTTTTTAACTACCTTAGCAACTTTGGCCTCAGTAATGGACAAGCCTATTCCTGTGTCCCCAGACTCTGCCTCCTCACTGGAGAACATGTCGGTGGGATTAAGAAGGTCCTCAAAGTATTCCTTCCACCGCCCAATGACGTCTTCAGTCGAAGTCAGCAGCACACCATCTCCACTATAGGGTTATGGTTAGTAGCACACTGCTTCCCCCTTCTGAGTTGTCTGATGGTTTGCCAGAATCTTTTCGGAGCCAACTTAAAGTCACTTTCCAAGGCCTCACCAAACTCCTCCCACACCCGGGATTTTGCCTTGGCGACGACTGAAGCCACAGATCACTTGGCCTGTCAAAACCTGCCAGCTGCCTCTGGTGTCCCACAGGCCAACCATGCCCGGTAGGACTCCTTCTTCAGCTTGACGGCATCTCTCACCTGGGGTTGTCCACCACCGGGTTCAAGGATTACCACCCCGACAGGCACCAACTACCTTGCATCCACAGCTACAGTCAGCCGCTTCAACAAAGGAGGAGCAGAACATGGCCCATTCTAAGTCAATGTCCCTCACCTCCCCTGATATCTGGTCAAAGTTCTGATCGAATGTGAGTTGAAGATCAATCTGACAGGTTCTTCTGCCAGACGTTCCCAGCAAACCCTCACTATACATTTGGGTTTGCCTGGTCTGACCGACATCTTCCCCCACCACCTGATCCAACTCACCACCAGGTGGTGATCAGTTGACAGCTCAGCTCCTCTCTTTACCCGAGTGTCCAAAACACATGGCCGCAAGTCCGAGGACACAACTGCAAAGTCAATCATTGAACTGCGGCCTAGAGTGTCCTGGCACCAATTACACTTATGGACATCCTTGTGTTCAAACATGGTGTTCGTGATGGTTTGCACAGAAGTCCAAAAACTGAACACCACTCGGGTTCAGATCAGAGGGGCCATTCCTCCCAATCACAACCCTCCAGGTCTCACTGTCATTGCCCACGTGAGTGTTGAAATCACCCAGTAGGACAATAGAGTCTCCAGGAGGAGCACTTTCAAGCACCCTTCCCAAGGACTCTAAGAAGGCTGGGTACTCTGAACTGCTGTTCGGTGCATAAGCACAGACAACAGTCAGGACCCATTCCCCAACCTGAAGGCATAGGGAAGCTACCCTCTCATCCACCAGAGAAAACCCCAACATACAGGCACCAAGTCGAGGGGCTATGAGAAAGCCCATACCTGCCCGTCGCCTCTCATCATGGGCAACTCCAGAAAAGAATAAAGTCCAGCCCCTCTCAAGGAGATTGGACCCAGAGCCCAAGCTCTGTGTTGAGGTGAGCCCGACTATATCTAGCTGGTATCTCTCAACCCCGCACACCACCTCAGGTTCCTTTCCTACCTGAGGTAACATTCCAAGTTTCAAAAGCCAGTTTCAGCAACTGAGGATCACAACGCCAAGGCCCATGCCTTCAGACACTGCCCGATCCACAAAGCACCGAACCCCTACTACTGCCCCTCCCATTTGTGGTGGGTCAATGGGAGGGGGGATTCATGTAATTCCTTCGGGCTGGGCCTGGCCTGGCACCAAGTCCTGTTTTTTTGTGTTTTCATAGGGGTAATTATGGATCACACTTTGTCTGACCTGTCACCTAGGACCAGTTTGCCCTGGGAGACCCTACCAGGAGCTTTTGCTCCAGACAACATAGCTCCTAGGATCATTCAAGCACGCAAACCCCTCCACCACGATAAGGTGGTGATTCATGGAGGGGAACCCTAATAATTGACTGTCCAAAAGCAGACATTGTTCCCTTCACCACAGCTCCTTTTCCAGAATATGTTATGACACCCCCTGTCCCTTTTCCTCTGGTAAACATCATACATTTGTCATAATACATCTGGTTGAATATCATCACATGGAATGTTTGGTTTATAAATGCCAAGAGCAAACCAGTTTTCATATTGGTTGTAGTCATATGGCACAGAGAACATGATGGCCAGTTCACCAGCATGTTTTTCTTCATTACTGAGGATTTGGTATGTCAGAACCCCAACAGAACCACGAGCTGTGTGTGAAGTTTTGGAAAACGAGCATGCTTCTTTAGTCTTCCTTGCAATGGTAGGTTGTGGAGGATGGTGACGGTATCCACTGTAAGTGTGGGACCTGTTACACAGAAATAAAGATTATAAATCATAATGTTGAATAGAGATATGTAACAGGCAGACAGACAGTGTGAGGCAGACAGACATAAAGGGAAAGTATTTTACACACAATTTCACAAGTAGGATTCTGGGCAGTGTCACACATTTGGAGCCTCCTATGGAGGAAACGTACTCAATCTCCCAGAATGCTCTGGGAGATCAGGTGACGGAACACTCCTATCAGAGATCACAGCCTCCAGATTATTGACTTTGTTCACCTGCGTTGTGTATCATGTGACTCTTAGCATATATAACTTAAGCCTGGGCTTTGAGTCACTTTTTTGTAAAGTATTGTTTTCTAGGAGACTTACTGATGTATTTGTTTGTTTGTTGACTCTGTGATTCGTGTATCGAGCCTTGACTTCTGCCTAGGCCTTATTGTACCTTTGCCAGTGTTTGATGGACCTGTGTTTTTTGTGACCTTTGCCTGGCCTTTGACTTTGTGTATGTTTTGCCCCTTTTTGACAACTGTAGATTTAACTTCATTAAATCACCTTTGTCTTTCTTCCATGTTAGTCTGCGATTCTGTGAACCTAACAGGATACTTTGCCATCATGCAGATGCCGGATCAGGAAGCCTTTCAAAAGGCTGTCACCGAGCAAGGACAACTTCTTGGTAGACACCAGTAGGTGCTTTCCGGAGTCACTCATTCGCTGGAATCGATTGCTCATCAGCAAGCTGATTAGCAGGCTCAGCTGGTGCAGTTGGTGAACAATGTTAAGGAGATGACCAATCAGTTCCGGACTATGAACCTTGTGCAGCAGCCAGAAACCAGAGCACCTACCAATGAGTTAGCAGGGCAGTCATCAGCAACCTTTCCAGTTAGTAAATCAGACAAATTTGAAGGAAACCCTGACAAATGCAGGGGTTTTCTATTTCAAGGTGTTTTTTGAAAACTCGCCAATGGATTCGGATCAGGTTAAGATTTCCTTTGTAGTATCACATTTATCAGAAAAAGCACTCGAATGGGCCACAGCCAGCTGGTCTGTGTTACATTGCCTTTCATATGCTCAGTTCTTGAAGGAGTTTAAGACAATATTTGACCATCCCTATGAGGGGAAAATCAATGGAGAATTACTCTCTGTTACATCAGGCAAATTGTTCAGTGGGTGACTACGCATTGGAATTCCGCACTTTAGCCACCAGCAGCAGATGGAATGAGGTCTGCGCTGCTTGTGATGTTTTGGCAGGGGCTAAATACTGACATTCTATAGGAGCTCACCAGTAAAGACGATGACTTGAACCTAGATCAACTCATCACTCTAGCCATCAAGTTGGACCAGCTCATGAACTTGTAACCAACAGAGCCTTTGGCTGGTTGTGAGTGGCTTGTGAGCCCTCCCAGCCACTGTAGTGAGAGGCACTGTGTTGTTTCCCCCTCCCCTCTCTGAAGCACCAGGTGTTTACAATTAGCCATTAGCTTTAGCATATAAGCACAGTGGCACCTTGTGCATAGGCAACTTCCTCCTGCTTGGAGCTTGACTTGGCTGGGGCTGATGGTCATTTGATGGGTGCTGGTGTGCCAGTCTATGCAGTCCCCCCTTCTCCAGCACTTCTGGTGTATTAGCAAGGAGCTATTGGAAACAGAATTGAATTATCATAGCCCTTTGTGGCTCTGCTACCTTATAACGCTCTGATCTCTCCAGGGTGGTGTCTGTATGCAGGTGTATGGTGGGCTGGTGCAACGGTTTACAGGTGGTGAGCCTGTGCATAGCGGCAGTTCAAGGTTGGATGTGAGCGTCGCCGTTGACCGCACTAGGTGGTGCATAACCATTGAAACGTGCAGGCTCTGGAAGAAGCTGACTCACTGTTATCTTTTGGGTTTTATTGTTTTAATATCTACATAGTAATTTGAGCCACTGCTGTTTTGTTTATTGCTGTTTTTTTTCTCTTGCTTATTTGTTTTGTTTATCTTGATTTGAATTTGTTTTTGTTACATTAACTTGCTTTTGACCCATTTTGATTCATGTTTGTTTGGTTATGTTTTGCTTGTTTAATATTTGATTATACCTTGTTAGCTTTTCTTATTTTGGTTTATGGTTTGATTACCAAAATTTTTTAGGATATTTAAAAGTAAATACTTGTCCTCTGACATTAGCCAAATTAGTTTTTCGTTTTGGGCTAATGTATTGGCTGTGTAGCACCCCCTTTTGGATCAAGTGGTCTTGGTGTTTTACATTATAACTGACTTCTTTTTATAGGACACCCGTGTGTGTGTGTGTGTGTGTGTGTGTGTGTGTGTGTGTGTGTGTGTGTGTGCGTGGTATCCTTTTGGTGGTGGAGTTCTCCTGTGGATGCTCCCCTCCTGTCTGTCACTCGTGGTTTGGCACCTTACTTGCTGTGGTGTGTTCATGTGCGCTGCACTTTCGTGTGTGTTGGAGATTTTTTTTTTTTTCTGGTTTTTGGCCAGGCTAGACCACTTAAAGTGGGATGCTCACAACCAGTATTTCCCCTTCTTGGAGCTCCTATCTTAAATATTTTGTTCTTTTCTTTCACTTGCATATTTTAGATTCATATTAACAAACCAGTGTTTTATGGACTATCAATAAATGTCTCATCATCTCAGACCCATGTCTCTGGATGTCCTTCAGGCTTACCTGCGTGCTTAATTACTCTAGTTTGTTGATGCGGTATTTCCTGGGATGAAACTCCCCAGGTGGCGTAGTCGTGTTTTTTTTTTTAACTTTACTAGCGGTCACAAACTCTTGTAGAAGAAGAGGAGTCCTAGGTCTTCACTGTTGCAAGCTCAATGCTTCAGAGAGGATCAGGAAGTACCGGAACCCATGGTATGTGATCACTTACAGATATCACAAGCAGAAAGGCAGTGACATCATGCCTGTATTTGTGCTGGTATTGTGGTTAAGCTGGACACCAACTGCAGGAGTGTCGCTTGAGACCACAACAAAACACGCAAAGCAGTTCACTCCATGTGCTAATGTGAAATGTTCCCACAAAGGGGTTGGTATGTTATGTTGTCAGTCCAGATAGGCTTTCATCCCATCTCTCTTGTTGTTGCAGCACTGTTCGATTCTGGAGCTGAAGGCAACTTTATCTATGCTCACCTGTGGAGCAGCTACGCATTCCGGTTCAAACTCTACATACGCCCTTGGCAGTGACTGCTCTGGATGGAGACCCAGTGAGAGGGAAACCCATTGCTAGCCACTATACCCTTAGAGACTCAAGTTAGCACTTTGCACACTGAGCTCCTTTCATTTTTAGTGTTAGAACAATCAGATTTTTATGTAATTATAGGTCTCCCTTGGCTGGAGAAACATAACCCCACCATTTCTTGGACTGAATGCACAATCACCAACTGGTCCCCATATTGTCTCCAGGCCTGCATTCCTACACCCTCCATATGTCTCAGTTCCACTACTGTAGAGAGCCCCAACTCTGACTCTTTGAAGTCCCCTGTGAATAATTAGACCTAAAGGAGGTATTTAATAAAACCAATGCAACCAAATTACCACCTCATAGACCCTACAATTGTGCAATAGAACTCACTGAAGATCCAGCATTTCCCAAAGGTAGAGTTTACTCTCTAACTCAGGAAGAACAAAAGACCTTAGATATGTACATAGAGGAAACTCTCAACTGGCGACCCATCCAGGGTGTATCCTGCCTTCCGCCCGAAGACTGCTGGGATAGGCTCCAGCACCCCCCGTGACCCTGACTGAGAAGCGGCTTAGAAAATGGATGGATGGATGGAAACTCTCAAACAGGGGTTCATTCAACCATCCTGTTGCGTTTTTCTCCCACAAACACTCTGGCCCAGAAAGGAATTATGGAATAGGGGACCGAGAACTTCTAGAAGTTAGCCCTTGAAGAGTGAAGACATTGGTTAGAGGGAGCCAACCATCCATTTACTGTGTTGACTGACCTCAAGAATTTAGAATACTTGCGCACAGCCAAAAGACTGAATGCGCGTCAGCCTAGATGGTCCTTGTTCTTCTATAGGTTTCGATTCAGTATCATGTATAGGCCAGGCTCCCGCAACACCAAAGCGGATGCTTTGTCCAGGCGATACCAGCTGGACACCAATCCTGTCTCCAAGGAATTTTCAGAATGGATCCTTCCTCCTGAGGTCAAGATTTGTTCTATCAGGTGGGAGATCGATGAGGAGATTGAAATGGTTTTTGGGAAGACATTGTGGGGATACTCTAGTGTGTGTGTGTGTGTGTGATGGGTTCTTAAAACACCACTCATTATGTGGGCGCACACATCTCTTACGTCTGGACACGCAGGCGAAACACGAACCCAGAATTTGTTTATCTAGATATTGGTGGGAATCCATGGCCAAAGATATTCACTCATTCATCTTCTCCTGCTCAACCTGTGCTCAATGTAAGACTCCCAAGCTTCTACCAGCAGGAAAGTTATTACTGTTACCTGTACCCGACCAACCTTTGTCCCATATTGCTATTGATTTTGTAACAAATTTACCAGAATCACAAGAAAACACTACTGTTATGACTGTCATCAACAGATTCTCCAGGGGGATTTTATTTGTGCCCTTTACTAACCTTCCTACTGCTTTTCAGACTGAGGAGGCATTATTCCAGTTTGTTTTCAGGTTCTTTGGAGTACCTGAGGATAGTCTCAGACAGAGGTCCACAATTCATCTCTCGGGTATGGGAAGCCTTTTTTGAGCATCTGGGAGTATCTCTGAGTCTGTCCTCGGGGTATCACCCACAGACCAATGGATAATGTGAAAGAGCTAACCAGGAACTTGGTAAATTTCTCAGACTGTACTGCCATGAAAACCCGGCAGATTGGGCTCGCTGTTTAGTATGGGCCGAGATAGCACTGAATTCTTTGTTGTGTTCTGCTACTGGACTCTCCCCATTCATCCTAGGCTTTCAACCTCTCCTGGCATCATGGACGGGGGCACAAACTGATGTACTAGCCGTGGGTCATTGGATGAAGCATAGTGAGCAGGTTTGGGAACAGACACACCATCACATAGATCACATGCTGCAGCACCAAAAGAAGCAAGCAGACAAACATCGGGGTCCCACTGCCACCTTCCAGCTGGGAGATTGAGTATGGCTGGTGACTCGTGACTTCAAAATTCCAGAGGAAGGCTGTCATAAGTTTCTTGCTAAATATATAGGACCATTCAATGTAGTCAAACACATTAATGACATGACCTATCACTTAGAATTGCTCCCCCATGTAAAAAATCTCTTTATTTCATGTTTCTCACTTAAAACCTGTCATCGCAGGGCCGATGGATCAGATGATGCCGGACATCACACTCCCGCCACTGGAGTTGCTCAAAGGAGCTCCGATCTATGCTGTCAGGAGGCTGTTGGAATCCTGGAGACATGATGGGATACTGCAGTACCTAGTGGACTGGGAAGGATATGACCCAGAAGAACATAGTACCACCCCCTCCCCATCCCCCCCCATCCCAGGTGATGGAATGCTCCTATCAGAGATCAGTCTCCAGATTACTGACTTTGTTCACCTGCGTTGTGTATCATGTGACTCTTAGCATAGAATACTTAGCCTGGGCTTTGAGTCACTTCTTTGCAAAGTATTGTTTTCTAAGAGACTTACTGAGCATTTTTTGATTGTTTCTATGGTTTTTGAATTTGTGACTTGTGTATCGACCCCTAACTTCTGCCTAGCCCTTATTGTACCTTTGCCAGTGTTTGTTGGACCTGTGTTTTTTGTGACCTTTGCCTGGACTTTGACTTTGTGTATGTTTTGCCCCTTTTTGACAACTGTGGATTTAACTTCATTAAATCGCCTTTGTCTTTCTTCCACATTCGTCTACGATTCTGTGAACCGAACAAGCAGTGTGATTTTGAATGCAGTTACTTTAAAAACCTACAATAAAATAATCTTTGGTCTATTACAGATTTTGAACCTTATTTATGCATTTATGAACTTGTGGGTCAATCAGATGGGATGCCACTTATAAATATAATGAACTGATTACCATTGGTGATTGGTTACCAACATCTCTAAAATGCTGCAGTAAAATCATTTCCTCTGTGGTTTGTGTATAATATATGACAGACTTTGTATCAAAAGCTTTTGGTTTTGTACTCCTTATTGGCTGCTTTATACAGTGGTAAATTTTATTTAGATAAGAATCCTTTATTAGTCCCACAGCGGGGAAATTCACAGTATTACAGCAGAAGCAGAGTAATAGAAGTAAGGCACTCAGTAATAGAAATGGGTTAATAGTATAAACATTATAAATAAAAATAAAAGCCTCTCCTTGGATCACCACCTTACCGTGTGTGAGCATGTGGGGACGAGTGGGAGATTCTGGAGACGGGTTCACCACAGAGAGTGAGTCGAACACAGCCTTATGAGTTCCAATTCCCAGGTGTATTTAATCGTGGGTTCCAGCATACATGAGCAAACCACCAACATTTAGAGCAAAAACAAGAAAAAACTGTATAAAAAAAAGAGAACAAACATATAAAAATACTCAAGTCTGTAAAGACTTATATGCAGCACTTCCTGAACTGAGACTGGCTATCAGCAGCCAGCAGGTCTAGCCACGAAGTTATCTAGGCCAAACACAGGAACATAGACTCACATCAAGACCAACCAACCCAAAAACCCTTTTCCACCAAAAGGAAGCCCTCTTAAACCGGTAGCCCCACCCCCAATTAAGCTGGGCCGTACCATTACTACCAGCAAGGGTTACCTAAAAACACAAACATGACATACACACACTACTGCAGTAACAAAAGATACAGACATGTCATATATTGTTTTAGTGCACCTATCTACTAAGAATAATTAATTATATGTCCATCAATTTTAATATGTCTCCACCCCTCGGGCATTTCAGGAACTGTAACCCCCCTCCCCCCCTTTAGTAGGCCGAGGGCCCTTCGGCTACTACAAGAGAAGGAGCTGGCTTGGCCGCCAGTCCCTCTGGAAATCCCAAAGGAGCAGGTAAGTATAACATTGTATATAATTTAACTGTCTCTAGAATCCGTCTGTGATGAACCAGGGCTACTGGCATTATCACACACCCCCCCCCCTTACAGGAGTCACTCATGAGAATGACGAGAAAGAAAGTCTGCCGTAACGTTCTGGGTGCCCTTCCGGTAGCGCACCTGGAACTTAAAGGACTGAAGTGACACGTACCACCGAGTAATCCTGGCGTTGCTGTCGCGCATGCGGTGCATCCACTGCAATGCTCTATGGTCTATTTCCAGGACAAAGTCAGCACCGGTGAGGTAGTACCTCAACGAAAGAGTTTAACTCTCTAGGGAACATCTTCCTGCTGATGTAGAGGACTGGTCTCTGGTCCTCGCCCTCACCCTGAAGCAGAACTGCCCCTAGGCCACTGCCTGAAGCGTCCGTTTGTACCACGGTTTGGTAAAGTCTGGGCTGCGCAATACTGGATCTGCGCATAAACAAGCCTTGAGATCTTTGAACACGGCCTCACACTCCTCAGTCCATTTCACCCATTGAGGTCTGTCCTTCTTGACCAGGTCTGTCAATGCTGCTGCCCTGCTGGAGAAATTGGGAATGAACTGCCGATACCAGCCGACGAGACCCAAAAAGGACCTCACTCTTCTCTTCGTCATTGGTGCTGGACACCCCTTGACCGCCTCCACCTTGTCGACTTGTGGACGGATGAGCCCTCCACCCAGGATGTAACCCGGGTATGACACCATGTCCCTTGCCAAGTTACACTTCGCCGGGTTCGCCGTCAATCCAGCGCTGGTGATGCGTTGAAGGACTATGCCCACGTGTTGGACGTGCTCCTCCCAAGTCGCGCTGAATACGACGACATCAATGTACGCTGCTGCAAAGTCCCCCGTGCCCTTCAGTACAGCATCCATCAGCCTCTGGAACGTTGCAGCCGCTCCATGGAGACCAAACAGCATAACCAGAAAATGATATAATCCACTTGGTACCCGGAACGCCGTCAGCTCCCTTGCTGCTGGGCATAATGGCACTTGCCAGTAACCTTTGCACAGGTCCAGTGTCATCAGGAACCTTGCCTTCCCCAGCCGCTCAATCAGCTCATCTGCTCGTGGCATGGGGTAAGGATCAAATGCAGATACTGAATTTAACTTGGAAAAATCGACACAAAAGCGAAGCTCACCATCTTTCTTGGGGACCAAGACCACTGGGCTGCACCATTCACCCGTAGATGGCTCAATCACCCCCAGCTCGATCATCTTCTCCACCTCCTTCTTGAGATTCGGGATCAGGCGTGCAGGGACTCTGCAGTTGTTCTGCCTGATGGGCTCTTGTTTCAGCAGCCGTATTTTATGCTGTGTGACATTGGTTCTCCCTGGGTCCTCGCTGAAGACATCTGTTGGAATGTGTACAAATACACATATAAGCCTGCCCCTGGACCTCTATGCTTATTTCTGCCATGGGATACACCTGCTCATCCCCGTGTATGCACTTTACCCGTAATTTCCCAGTGTGCATTATTTCATAATTGGGAAAACATTTAGCAGATACCAGCGTCTGACTAGCTCCCGTGTCAATGAGCGCTTTAAATTTTTTACTGCCTATTTTTACAGTAATAGTGCTGTCTTTATTGTCATCAACAGTTTTAAAGCTAGACTCTTTCCTTGGACTGTAACACAAATGACTGGAGCTACTTTTGTGGCCGGTTTGGCTACAATTGAAGCACCTTAGTGCTTTATCCGCGGGGCGTTTATCACTAGATGCTCTCACATTCATTGCGCTCTGGCGCCCCTGTGTGGGTGGTCTACTATATTGCGGCATAGGACTACTACCCCGCCCCCCGACAAACTTACTCAGCTTGACGTGCTGCCGTGGTTTGTTAACTTCGTCAAAGCGGAAGTTGCCTTCGGACTGCCTCGCTGGAACGAATGCTTCTGACAAAGTCTTTTACTTTGTGATAGTTGCCGATGTCTGTGCCATCTATAGCTACGTGGACAGTTTGATTTCACAGAAGTTTGATTTACTTGGAGTTATATTGTGTTGTTTAAATGTTCCCTTTATTTATTTGAGCAGTGTAGTTCGGCTCACCTCAACACATGGCAGGGGCTCTGGAACAGACTCTTTCGAGAGGGGTTGGACCTTATTCCATTCTGGGGTTTTCCAGGGTGAGAGGCGTCGGGCAGGAGTGGGCTTACTCATAGCTCCCCGGCTCAGCGCCTGTACGTTGGGGTTTTCTCCAGTGGACGAGAGGGTTATTTCCCTGCGCCTTCAGGTCGGGGAACGGGCTCTGACTGTTGTCTGTGCTTATGCACCGAATGGCAGTTCAGAGTATCCGTGCAGGGAGTATCCTTCTTGGAGACCCTGGAGGGGGTACTGGAAAGTGCCCCCTGTGGGGACTCCATTGTCTTGCTGGGTGACTTCAACGCTCACGTAGGCAATGACAGTGAGACCTGGAAGGGTGTGATTAGGAGGAACAGCCTCCCCGATCTGAAGCCGAGTGGTGTTTTGTTATTGGAGTTCTGTGCTCACCACAGTCTGTCCATAACAAACATCATGTCGAACACAAAGGTGTACATAAGTGCACATGGCATCAGGACACCTTAGGCCGCAGTTCGTTGATTGACTTCGTAGTTGTGTCATCGGATTTGCGACCGTGTGTTTTGGACACCCGGGTGAAGACAGGAGCGGAGCTGTCAACCGCTCACCACCTAGTGGTGAGTTGGATCAGATGGTGGGGAAAAACACCAGACAGACCTGGCAGACCCAAACGAGTTGTGAGGCTTTGTTGGGAATGTCTGGCAGAGGAACCCACCAGAAAGATCTTCCAACTCCCACATACGACAGAGCATCGGCCGCATACCGAAGGAGGCCAGTGACATCGAGTCCAAGTGGGCCCTGTTCCGTACCATTCCATTGTCGATGCAGCCGATCGGAGCTGTGGCCGCAAAGTCGTAGGTGTCTGTCATGGTGGCAATCCCCGAACCCGCTGGTGGACACCACAGGTAAAGGAATCCGTCAAGCTGAAGAAAGAATCCTATCGGGCCTGATTGGCTTGTGGGACTCTGGAGGCAAAAGATGGGTACCGAAGGGCCAAGCGGATCACGGCTTCAGTGGTGGCTGAGGCAAAAACTCGGGTGTGGGAGGAGTTTGGTGAGACCATGGAGAAAGATTATGGACAGGTACCGAAAAGGTTCTGGCAAACTGTCAGGCGCCTGAGGACAGGAAAGCGGTTCCCAACCAATACTGTATACAGTGGGGCTGGGGGGGCTGCTGACTTCGACTGGGGATGTCATTGGACGGTGGAAGGAATACTTCAAGGATCTTCTCTATCCCACCAACGATCCTTCCCTAGAGGAGGCAGAGCTTGGAGATCCGATCAATGGGTCCGTCCATCACTCGGGCTGAGGTAACCAAGGTGGTTGGAAAACTCCTTGTTGGCAGAGCACCAGGGGTGGATGAGATCCACCCAGAATTCCTGAGGGCTCTGGATGTTGTAGGGCTGTCCTGGCTGCAACATTGCGTGGACATCTGGGGCAGTCCCCCTGGAATGGCAGACTGGGGTGGTGGTCCCCGCTTTTTAAGAAAGGGGACCGGTGAGTGTGTTCCAACTATCGGGGGATCACACTTCTCAGCCTACCTGGTAAGGTCTATGCAGGGGTACTGGAGAAGAGAGTCCGACCGATAGTTGAATCTCAGATACAAGAGGAACAATGTGGGTTTTGCCCAGGTCATGGAACACTGGACCAGCTTTTTACCCTCACCAGGTTACCAGGTTGGAGGGTGCGTGGGAGTTTGCCCAACCAGTCTACATGTGTTTTGTGGATTTGGAGAAGGCATTCGACCGCGTCCCATGGAGATCCTGTGGGGAGTGCTCCGGGAGTACGGGGTGAGGGTCTTGTTGTTACGGGCCATTCAGTCCCTGTACAAACAGCAGGAGCTTGGTTCATATAGCCGGCAGTAAGTCGGACTGGTTCCCAGTCAGGGTTGGACTCCGCTAGGGCTGTCCGTTTTCACCGATTCTGTTCACAACTTTTATGGACAGAATTTCTCAGAACAGCCAAGTGGCAGAGGGCGTCCAGTATGGTGGCCTCAGGATTTCACGTCTGCTTTTTGCAGATGATGTGGTTCTGTTGGCGCCATCAGGCCGGGACCTCCAGGGGGAGGACCTTCCCTGGGACCTCTCTCTGGACCAGTTTGCAGCCAAGTGTGAAGCAGCTGGGATGAAAATCAGAGAGCATGGTCCTCAGTCGGTAAAGGGTGGAATGCTCTGTCCAGGTAGGAAGTGAATTCTTTGTTCAGGAGTGAAGGAAGGATGGATAAGCAGTAGAGGATGGATGGATGGATGAATGAAAGTTAAATCTCTAGACTACTTACAACAAAATAAGAATAAAAAAAAGTTGCATAAGATCTGTATTGCACTTATGAACATATTGCACAATGAAAAATATTTGCATTCTGAATGTGTGTATATTGTATGTGTGTATGGTCTACTGGGAGCAGTGCTGATTGAACAGTCTCACAGCAGCATTAAGGAAGGACCTGCGATAGCACTCCTTCACACACCTCAGAAGTGGCCCCTGCACTCCAAACGACCTCAATCTCCTGAGTCTGCTCTGTCCTTTCCTGTAAAGTGCAGCAGTGTTGTATGACCAGTCCAGTTTATAGTTAAGATGCACACCCAGGTACCTATAAGAGTCCACTCTTTCAATGTCTGTTCCCTGGATGTTCACTGCTGGAGGGGGATGTGTGCGCCTGCGGAAATCCACCACCAATTCTTTGGTCTTCCCCGCATTGATCTGTAGGTGATTCTGCAGACACCAGTCCACAAAGTCCTAAATCAATTCTCTGTACTCTCCGTCGTCCTCATTTGTGATGCGGCCAACGATTGCTGAGTCATCAGAGAACTTGTGTAGGTGGCAGTTTGGTGAGTTGTACATGAAGTCTGCAGTCTACAGGGTGAAGAGGAACGGTGCTAACACCATTCCCTGAGGGGCCCGGTTGGTGGACGGTTGGTGAGGTAGTCCAGGATCCAGTGTGTTAGGTGATGGTCCACCCCTGCCTGTTCCAGCTTGTCCTCCAGGAGCCCAGGCTCTATGGTGTTGAAAGCACTGGAGATTCTCACAGAGCACCCAGGCTTCTCCAGGTGAGAAAGAGCTCCGTGCAGCAGGTAGATGATGGAGTCATCCACCCCGATGCCAGGCTGGTAGGCAAACTGAAGTGGGTCCATAAATGAGCTCACCATAGGGCGGAGTTGTCTAAGGACCAGCCTCTCCAGTGTCATCAGGTGTGATGTCAGTGCCACCGGCCTGTAGCTGCTGAGGCCTTCTGGGTGCTGCATTTTCGGCAATGGCACCACACAAGATGTTTTCCACAGTTGTGGTACTCTCCCCAGCTTCAGGCTTGTATTGAAAATGTGCTCCACTATCCCACACAGCTGATCTGCCCAGGACTTGCAGAGACTGGCACTTCCTCACCTTGATCTTCCTGAGCACATTTCTTACCTGGGCCATTGTGAAGGTCAGACTGGAGCAGTGGGGTGCTGAGTGTTGGAATGTGTGAACTGAGGGTTACGGCAACCAGCAGAAGAACCAGTGGTGATTACTTATGCCTCCTTTGTGTCGGCATAAAACAGGTCCAGTATTTTATTGTCTCTGGTGTGGCAGGTTACATACTGGGTGAAGGTGGGCAGAGTCGAGGATGGAGAAGCATGGTTGAAGTCCCTGGAGATGAGAAGGAGGGCTTGTGGGCGCTGTGTCTGCAGTCTGTTCACAGATGAGTGCAGGATCTCACAGGCAATCTCAGCATTGGCAGAGGGGGGGGCATACGTAGTTACCGCGACTACATGCGAATATTCCCTGGGCAAGTACAGGGGTCTCATGCTAACGGCTAACAGCTTGATGTCCTTACAGCAGATTTGCTCTTTAATAGTGATGTGCTTGGGGTTACACCATCTATCATTCACAATACTTTCCTCTTTCCGCTCTCCATTGTCCTGTCCCTTCGTACAAGTTGGAAGCTGTCCAGCGTGTCCGGGGTTAGCACCATTAGCCACGACTCTTAAATAAACTTTGGTATTGTTGCCCTCTACTTTGTTTGCCGTCTCTACTCATTCAAAAAAAATTGGTACACCCCATCGCCTGTGTTACATTTTCAAATGTCCAAATTTGAAAATGCCCAAAGACAATTACATCAACACTGGTAAAACCACCTCATACCTGCATACACCATCAATCACTTGGGTGACCCTTCACCACTCACAGGGGTCTCAACTAAATGAGTAGAGACGGCAAACAAAGTAGAGAGCAATAATACCAAAGTTTATTTAAGACAATAGAAAAAAAACACGAAAAGTCTCCAGGCCACTGTGGTGGTCACACAACTCCAGTGGAGGATTTAACACTATAAAATGGACAAATGGTTCACATCATATTCTGTGCAATAAAACCACCGCACTCTGGTGAAGTCAAATACCTACACACAACCACTGCAAAATATCACACAACCCCACACTGGACAGCATGCCACCAACAGCACCTTTGGAGAAAGCAAAAATAATGTTACTATCAAAGTTATTAATATTACAGAATAAAATTCACACTTGTTTATTCTAGTTAAAAAAATACTCTTCCACCAGCTTCCAATCTCACTTGCAGAGCAAATTATTCAGGGCGCATGATACAGTGACAAATCCAGGCACGTCACTCAATTGCCCATCTCAAATAGACACAGGAAGACAGAACAGGAAGAACTAAAACAATAACAATAAGTTATTATTGTTATTATAATACAAAAAACCTACAGCAAACAATAAAAAAACCCAAACAAAGCACAAAAAAAAACCAATAACAAAACAGCAACTGGTGCCGATGAGGTAACCTATAGCAGAGGAACAAAACAAAAACAAGACATTAACTTGTATACATTCCCTTGCTTCTTCCTCGCAAAGGTAGGTTCACGCACAACCACTCACCTCCACCCCCCCTATTATCTTCAAGCACTTGCTCACTGGGACTGGTCTGTTTTCAGCAAGTGGTACTACTTGTATTCCTCTACTGGGAGTTTCTGTGTCTAATAAAATAAACGTTATACCAGCATAAATAAACCTACTCCATTACATTTACAAAGCAACACTACAAATTCCTAAAATACCAACCTAGAACGTGTCAGGCTTGTTGCTACTGTCTTGCTTCCCCAGTTCATAAAATCTCTTGACACTGCACAAAGTACCCATAAAATGTGCTCTTCTAAGGCTCTCAAGCACATGTCTTGATTTGTAAAGTGTTAAACTAACACATCAGTTACCAATATTCAACTTTACTAATACCACAAATCACTAAATGTATACTTACACAATGAAATCGCGACGCGACCACGACAGGTCCTACCTGTCACAATTATTAACAGAGGAAATAAGCCTAACTCTGCCCTGCATTAATTGGTTGGTGTTTTACTTTGGACTTTCAGGATCATTCTGAAGAATTCTGCATGCAAGGTTCCTGTTGGTCGCTTGTCCCATCTAGTGTAGCTGTGCTCACTGAGTGGCCCCCACACCTCACTCCTGTACAGCACAATGGGCTGGATCACATTATCAAAGATTTTACACCAGATTCAGATGGGAATGGCGTGCGGTGCTCTGAGAGCTTATTCTTTTAATGCATTCACTGCCGCACTGAAACTCATTGATGCAGTAACGATGATGCCGAGGTAAGTGTATGACAGTCTTGCTCTTTCTTTCTGTCTCTCTTTCTGTATCTCTTCAAGATGCAGGCATTAATTTGCTCTGATCACAATCACTGCTCATATACTGATCAGTCAGGGCCTCTTCATCTTCTACAACCACTGAATTTCAGTTTATAGTTTTTCACTTCTTGTAATTAAAGAATTAACACATATAAAAAGTTGTTTTTTGATGCTTTTTGATTTTTTTCATATACAGACCTGATCTGATATCTGTGTGTAGTTATACAGGGAGTAAGGACGTACCTGTCTCGGTGGGTCTCAGAGGGGTCAGTATTGCTCAGCTGTGCTGTTCCTTTGAAAGTCATGAATCTGCTGCACTGGAGCTGATACACCAGCAGAGGAGGAGGAGCTTACAGTATGCTATGCCGCAGTGCTCTGCTGTCCTGCTCATTTAATTTCACTGCATAGTTTTGGTTTTCCTTTAGCACAGCTCCTCTGGAACATGATTCCGCAAACTGGATGAGAAGATCCTCTGAAACAGAAAGCTCTTATTTCATATAAGGAATTTCTGGAAATGGAAATCAAATAATATGTTCAGTGGAACAGTGGGAAAAAAGGCAATTCACAGTGGTTTGGTGTAAAGTGGTTCAGATGTCTTTACAGTGGTGGGTGATGGGAACCAGGGGTCGCCATGACAACATAAATATAGACATTTTATTTACAATCCAAAACCATCAGTGAACCACAGCGTTCTGGTTGTTTATTGCACTGAGAGTGGATTCTCAGGACTACTGGCTGGTCAAGGACAGGTAAATAAGCAACCATCTTAAATGTACAATTAATTTATTACAATAATTTAGTAATTTAGTATTTACTTTAGGATTCTAGAAAGTATACTGATTACTAGCTTAAATTCTACTGGATAACACTCAAAGAGAAAAGCATCCAAATGGAACCATTTCCACAGGGGAACTCAGTTCAGTTCTATGTTACAGCTGGGGTCTCGACTGGGGTAAAAAAGGCTATATCAAAATGTCCAGGAATAAAAATAATCACTGTGATATCACCACAGCATCCAGCTATCCACAGATCTAAAGGTGAGTTAAGTGCTGGTTACCGTTATATTGTTATTTGGGTGGGTTTATTGACCCGTAAAGGGAAAAGAAACATTTCACATGAATGAAATACAGTAAATTGATGTAATAATTTACCAAAATAAGTAACTGAATGACCAAACTGTGCTAATATAGTTTATTATTTCAATCAAGTAAAGCATTTCTTTATAACTACAGTCCATCATTGTACTAACAGTACTAAATTAGACAGACTGTTAGCACCATTAATCAAAGCTTCAATTACATTTAAGATTATATATATATATATATATATATATATATATATATATATATATATATATATATATATATATATATATATATATATATAAAATGTAAATCATTCATATCAATCTAATTTTAAAATGTTTATTTTTTATCAGGTTGTGCAGGTACTGTTTTATGTCTTTGGTCTTTGTTTCCAAATCCTGAAGAGAAAAACAATGACAGCAGTATTTGCCATATATTGTTCTTAACAGTAAGTTAATGTAAGTGAAAAAGTCGCAATGCAATATTATATCCCTCAGTTATTATATCCCTCAATCAACCTGAAGAGAAATTTACAGGTGGCAGCTCAGTCAAAGATTTTTACCAGTTATAATTTAAAAAAATGAATTGACTGATCTCTCATTATGTCCTTGAGTTCTTCTAAATCTGAGTTTAATAAAATAAAGTATTACTAATCACAGGCAAGGAGCTGAGCTGACTGATCTGACTTACATTCACAATCAGCTCTGTAACATTTGCACTTCTTTCACAAGAGTTTGTTTAACTGATCTGAACTGTTTCTACTCAAACAGCCTCAGCTGATCACTGTAATCAGCCGAGCTGATTGTGAGCTTTTTAAATAGCTTTTAAATTATGTTCACTGTGATCAGCTGTTTGTTTGTTATTATATAACGTTTAGTTCCGGCCACGCAAGCTGATTGGTTGAGAAGAGTTCTAATTGTGCAGTTTTTTTTGCCATAAAATCACAGGTTTTTCACGAACACTGTATCACTCTGCTGAGACGCCGTTGCTAAGCAACGACTTTGACAGCTGTAGGAGACGCTCAAGCCATTCGAACATTTTTATTTCTTACTTTGCCACAAACAGAAAATGGATACTTTTAAGATCACATTTGACCGACAGCCAATTTGGTCTACCTCTGAAGATGAGACTACATTAAATTCCCACACTGTCAGCTGGTATCTGTAAGGAGCTGGAGAACGAACTGCCAGCTGTATATCTAGTGAGCGAAGCTCGTTACTCTGACACAGCAACAAGCTGCTTGTTAAGGAACTTTAATTTGGCTGAAGGAATCACTAACATTAAAACGTATTAAATGACACTTTATGGCCCAATTGATTTATTTCTTACCTTACATATTTAACTGTTGTATAAAAGCAATAGAACATGAGGTCATCACGAATAACAGCACAGCTGTGATGATCTACTGCGACCAAATCACAGCAGTGGTGTTATTTCATGATCACACACTCCCTTTTGTGTTCTATTGCTTAAATAAAGGGCTGAAAGGACATCTATAATGCAAGGCATCCATAATGTTTATCTTTCTTTTCTTTCATTTCCCATCCCTTCATTCTTCTATAAACTGTTGTTACTGTTCCATGAACTGGTTTGATATTATTTAACACACTGTCACCCATTTATTGACCCTTTTGTTTTAAGTTTTTGTTGTTTTCTGTTTCCCCCTTACCCTCCATGATCCAGGTGAACAAAAAAATACTGGGCTGCCCCCTGCTGGTCTATGCTGGTGTAACATACTCATAAGTGTACAGTACATAAGTGCGAGCCAATATTTTTATGCTCATGCCGCAGTAGGGGAAAATGCAATTTTTTGCAACATTTTTAATGGATGAAATTGTACAAGTGATGTTAGAACTGTTGTATGTTTTTGTTATGTCATTTTTTTTTATTTTACCCCTCACAGCTTCTTTATATCTCCTCTTCTGATTTATTTAATACTGTACCATCAGTTGACAGTGAACTCCCTCCTGCTTGTTGTTCTGTGTTATGACACAATTTAACTTCAAACTATCATTAAGTTCTATTTGATCACTACAATAGTGAACTGCAGAGCCTGTAGTCTAAACTGAGCAGCTGCTGTAGCTGAGCTCTAATATGCTGGTTTAGCCAGCAGTATTACAGGTTAGATTTTATAAGCTTAATCTGTAACTGTCCTCTTGACCACTCATATTTATATCCTAGTGATGTTATATGTTGGCCTACAGTGTGTTGCTGCACACCTGATCATCTCAGGCAGTCAAAGTCAAATAATCGTTGCACCGCTAACCTCTTTAATAATGTCTCTCAGTAAACAGCAGGCAAAGTCAAAACAGGCAGAGAAAAGACCAGAAAGCAGCAGCATTCAGGATTCATAAATATAAACACGCTGAGCAGAACTACACAAAAAAATTGTGCTGCTGTATTACCATTACTAAAAGGTTTGCATGCTAGTTTATCAATGCACAGATTTCCAATATTTAATTAGCGCATAAAAACATTTACAGTACTATGCAAAAGTTTTAGGCGTCAGTTAGTCCATTACAATCAAAATGAATAAACATCCATCCACCCATTTTCTAAGCCGCTTCTCTTTCAGGGTCGCGGGGGGGTGGGGGGGTGGGTGCTGGAGCCTATCCCAGCGGTCATCGGGCGGAAGGCAGGATACAGGATACAGGATATGAATAAACATTCAAAATGTGTTCTTTTCAGTTATTATTATGCAGGTAAGACGAAAACAGAGAACTCAGGGTTGGCTCATCACATGGATCTATTGAATTCCATCACCTGACTGAATTTAATTAGATAAACTATGTATTGGATGGGAAGTTTTAATGCTGGACTTCCTCCAGGAGAACTTAGATGGCCTAAGACTTTTGCACTGTACTGACCCGGGTCAGTTTGCCTCTTCAGTTTTAGTACAAGGCAGCATGACCCTCATCCCACAATTCAACCTTAATGATCGACTGGCCAAAAGCAGACATTGTTCCCTTCACCAGAACTCCTTTTCCAGAATATGTATTGAAGCTCCCTGTACCTTTCTCTCTTCTAAAAGGACCACTGTGTTTATAATACATCTGGTTGAATAGATTATGATCACATGAAATGCCTCGTTCATAAATGCCAAGAGCAAACCAGTTTTCGTACAAGCTGTAGGAAAAAGGCACAGAGAACATGATGGCCAGTTCACCAACATGGTTTGTTTCATTAATGAGGATGTTGTACGTCAAGACCCCAACAGAACCACAAGATGCGTAGTCAGTTTTGGAAAATGAGCATGCTTCCTGTTTCTTTCTTGTGATGGTAGGCTGTGGAGGGTTGTGACAGTGTCCGCTGTAGGTGTAGGTCCTGTTACACAGAAAGAGAGATTATAATTCAGAGTGTAGAATACAGACTTTTAACAGGCAACAGGCAGACAGACAGTGTGAGGCAGAGGGCAAAGAAAGGGAAAATACACCACACACAGTTTCACAAGTAGGCCTTTAAGATTCTGAACAGTTTTAGGTGCAAATTCCTTTAAAGTGCTGCTGCATAATCAGTTCATCTTTGGCATGTGTATCATATGACAGATGTTTAACCCATCTTTGAACTCATGTGATGCAGGAAGCCTGACTGAGAAACCCAAAGAGAGCTCACAAAAACCAGTATGAGTCGAAATGAAATCATTCCCCATAGTTTATCGGTTATAGGTCCAGGTCCGCATAGGATAGCATCTGTGTCCAGACTCGGACCATGGTCCATCTATTTGTGACCTCTGCTCTAGGATATGAGGTCATTCTCTGAATGTGTGCACATCTTCTTGAATTCTCTTTTAAAGGCTGTTCATGAAAATGAAGGGTTTCCAGCATGATGGGTCAGTCCTTAGTGATTTCCTAAGCACCTTTTGTCAGTTTCACACAGAATGTAGATGGACACACCCAGTGAGAGGCAGATGTGTATCTCAGCCCCTCTTCACAGTCTTGTAACTCCAGATGTGAGTCACGTATTATCATGTGATAATATGGAATGGAATGGGTGATTCTACAGATTCAGGAAATGGTTAACCTGGATTTCTGCACTAGATCATCACAAAGAGAGAGAAACAGATACAGAAACATCCAAATTGTTGCATGGGTGGGTTTGTGAACCCCAGAGGGTTAACCGGAGTGCTTTATTTATACATAAGTGAATTGTAACTCAAATATCTCTTCAGAAATCGTATTCATTTTAAGATTTGTTTAAGTGTTCCTTATGGCTCTTTCTTTGCATTTAGTCAGGAGGACTATTTTTTTCTCTCTTATGTCAGAGAGAGGAAGTTTTTTTTGCTGCTGGGGCTCTGCAAATGAATATAAGCTGTTCATGATTAGGGGATGTGCTTCTTTCAAGTGCCGTTGGGAACACAGCAACTCTGCCACTCCATGTTCCTGTACCCTTAGTGACAAGCCACCAGTGTCGAAGATGAGGTGTGCACAGGGATGGGGGGAGTAGTTAAGTATTGTGCTACTTTTTGTAGTTAGCTATACATTTTTGTAGCTAATAGCAGTAGTTGCTACAGTTTTAGAAATATAGTGACTACAAATATCTCTGCAACTGTAGTGAAAACTTTTGGTACAATTTCGCTAAGGCTTCAGACAATCAGTGCAAAATCTGGACAACAGAATGTGGCTGATCATCAATATAAACCCAAACACAGACTTACTTTGCTTTGCTTTAACCTTTAGCTCAGCTGTAGCTGCTTTTCTCGCATCTCAGGAAACTTCTCCACAAGTTTCTTTTAAAATGTCTATTTATGAGGTTGAAGTCGCTTCTCATTCTCCAGCTTCTCGTCCGAATTGTCCCGTTCCACCTTAATGGTGCTTGGGGTGCTAGATTGTACAGCTGCACCATTAATGGAATGGGACAGTTCAAATGAGAAGCAGGAGAAAGAGAAGCGACTTCAGTTTCACGAGTTGTTGCAGAATAAACGTATCAGGAAAACAGTTGAGTGATTATAAAAGCAAATCCACTCGTCCCCAAATTATCGATGTATCAATGTATCAAAACAGATCAAGAGTCACTGATGAGGATTTTGAAGCTAAAGTGTTGCTGAAGTTTAAAGGACTCTGAGTGTCTGTCTGCATCTTGCTGAAATGTTTAAATTGGATCAGTTTTGTTTCAACAGTTGAAAATTCTTTGCACAAAGTTGTTTAATTTGTTTATTTTTATTAGGAAAAACCTGGAGCCTTTGGGTGGGTAAGTACGATTGTTATTTTCGCTTTTTGGTGATCTTTTTGTTTATTTGCAGCTTTTCAATTCTGTGTTTCTTTCTGGCACATTGCAGTGTCTTGTTTACATTGTCAGTTGGGCCTGTTTGGTGTGTCAGGTGGAGATTCACAAAGATTCTGATAATCGCACTTTGAAAGTAGCTAAAAAGTAGTGCACAGCTTTTCAAAAAGTAGCTTAAAAGTAGCCACTACTCTTTCTGGAAAAGTAGCAAAATTGTTGCTAGCTACAAATTTTGGGAAAGTAGCTACAAATTAGCTAAGTACTAATTTTTCAGTAGTTATCCCAACCATGGGTGTGTCTGGCCAACTTCAAAGTGGGGGTGTAAGGGAGGCGGCATCACCATAGGGAGTTTCAGGAAAGCAAGTGCTGCTTCAGTAGAGCTCTTTGGAGCACCACTCCATGTCCTTTGGGGACACAGGCATCTGATCATTGATGCCCTCCAGGGTGGCAGACAATAGAGTCCAGCGTCAATTCCTCGACACCCTGGAAGGCACCAGATGGCGTTCTTGAGACAGGTGTGAGTCCCGGCTACAGTGTTGATGCTGGTTAGGAATGCTCTCCAGAGCACATAGTGGTGCACACAATGCTGGTGGTGGCTCAGGTGTGCTCTACAGACCACTAAGTACCACTGTTTACACTATTTAAAATAAAGTGTTAAACTATTTAAAATAGTAGCACCCAAGTGGGATACCAAAGTAACTGATAGCAACATATAAGCAACCACCTGGGATTCCATATTAACCACCTGGAGTAATATAGCAACTACCTGAACAGTATAGTCATCCACCTGTCAACACCCTTGCAATCAGAGGTACCATAGCAACACCCTAGCAACTACCTGGTATACCATAACAACCACATAGTAACACCATAGCAAACAAATAAAACACCATCACTTAGCAACACCCTAGCAACTACATGGAATACCACATCAAGCACCTAGCAACACCATAGTAACTATCTGGAATACCAAGGAAACCACTTAGCAACATCCTACCAACCGCCACTCTACAATACCTAAGTAGTAACCTTTGGTAACATAACAACACCCTAGTAACCACTACAGATAACATAGCAACCGCCTATCAGCATCCTAGGAGACAACAACAACCACATAGCAACTCCCCACTAGCATTCTGAGAATTGATCAAGCTGCATAATCACATTGAATCTTTAGGAAATGTGTTTTTTTCTAGTTTTAATGCTAGTTTTAGTGTCTCCAGGTTTTTCAACCATATTTCTAATACTTTCTTCACTGCTATCATTTCTGTTGCTGTTTATCAAACTGGGTAAAATTGGGATTCTAATTACTCCTGAAAGTTTTCAGTGACAGTGAGGTCTGCAGGTTAATAACCCAGAAATCCATTTCAGTCTGACACTCATTGGCACCATTCATCTGTTCTTACCTTGGATTTGTTAAGATGTACTTATCGCTGTAATTAATGATTTGAATGCTGACATTTCTCCAAGTGCCCATGCTCCGGGATACTTGCTCAACAGTGCTGCTGACCCAGGATATTTGATTTAAAGCAGCTGAGATTGAAACTCCTGCAAGATTCATCGTCTGCTGAAAGTGAAAAAAGTCCCATGAGACATTAAGCATGTTCCTTAAACATGCTATAAACATTAATTTTTTTTTTTTATTTAAGTTTCTCTGAGAAGCGCAGGCCATGCTGTTCACTAGGAAACTACAACAGACGAGTTTTGTAAACCTTCACCCTTTATTATGATTGTCTTTATCATAAAAGTGATGATCTTTATAGCTGCCCCTTGATTGCACAGCTTTTGTCTTAGCAAAATGAGACTCTAGTGAAGGTGGGACAAAACTCTTTATACTGTATTGCTTTCAATATACAAACCTGACTGATTCAACCCAGCGCATGGTTAGTGAACTAAGAAATTAGATTTTTAAAATCAATAATCATACATACTGATGTACAAATTTTATAAATCAAAAATAAAGATCTTCTGTTGTGTTTAAAAGTTTATGCTTGGCCACATTGTTACAGAATAATATTTAGTTATGTTTAGTTAAGTGGGTTTCAAGCACTGCCCCATTTCTGATGAACTTGCCAGGAAAAGTGGGACATTGTTTAATAAAAATGTAAGTATTTATGGTTAAATATGATAATATATAAATCTACACTTTTAAAAGCAAAGCCTAGCAGTAGCCACGTTTACATGCAGCCTGATTAATCCGACTAATAGCTCAATCAGAATAGAATATGTCCATGCAAACACCTCAATCGGAATAGACTAATCCCATAATAATAAGGCCATTCGGAATACAATTTCTGTCCGATTGAACGAGGTGGGTAAACCTCTAAATAATCTGTTAAATACAAGAATAATATCCGTGTAAACGCCTGAATCTGATTACACTCCAAATGGAACGTGTAAGTATGTTCTGCGCATGCGCGTCGTGTCAAAGGTTTATACCGTTCAACATGGTGGAGTAGAAACTGGTCTGCAGAGGAGACTAAGTATACTCTGAGGTTTAAAAAGACGGTGGTGGGATGAACGTCCAGCTTATGTGTCTCAGAGCACGACGTCTTCCTTTATACATGCATGTGAAGGACGTTTTTCTGAGTCTGACATCAGGTTAAAGCCATTAAAAACACAAGCGCTTCAACTGGAAACTCATCTCATGCCAACTGGACCTCACGTGATGTTCGCTGTCATGGTAACGTTTACCCTAAGCGCTGGTCCACGCATGTGCATCATTCTGCATCGGATTACTTGTAGTGGGCATGTAAACGAAGATTTTCCATCAGACAGTTGAGCAGAGTGAGCATATAAACACCTCAGTCTGAATGTGTAATCAGTCGGATTGGCAAATATCTTTGCATGTAAACATAGCCAGTGTGGTGTCCATAGTGTGGCAGTTGAGCAGTATGACATGCAAACAGCCAGCATCCCCAGTGGTGTAGCCTAGCAACAAAGCAACCCAGCAGCATAGCATAGCAGCCCAGCGGCACTTCCATAGCTTTCAGTAGGCTACATCTACAGTAAACCACCACATATACAGACGGCTGATATTCTGTGGAGTTACAGTATAAAGGGAGTAAGGACATACCTGTCTCAGCGGGTCTGGGAGAGGTAAGCAGTGCTCACCTGTGCTGTTCCTTTATAAGTCATGAATCTGCTGTGCTGGAGCTGATATACCTGCAGAGGAGGAGGTGCTTAAAAGCTTTTAGTTTTGCTATGTTTCAGCAGGTCCCAGTCCTGCTTCTGGACTTTCCCTGACTTGCAGTGTTTTGGTGCTTTCCCTGATCTCACATGCTTTTGTTTTTTTGTTCATTTTTCAACAAAGTGGAGAATAAGATCCTCCAAAACAGACCGTTCTTATGTTTGATTATTTCATTCAAGGAATGTAGAATTTCAGGAAAAGAACAATCAAGATCATGTTCACAACTGCTCAGCCCTACAATTACTGATAAAAAGGCCAGAGTGATTCAGAGTGGTTTGGTGTGAAATGGTTCAGATTACTTTACAGCAGTGGTGTTAGGAACCAGGGGTCTCCATGACTACAACACAAATATATACATTTTATTTACTATTCAGAGCCACCAGTGAACCTACACATGTCTTCTAAGTTTTATATGGAATGTAGATGATGGAAAACTGAAAAATCTGAAACAATGTTTTCTTTGGGGACTATTTTGCCTCACATTGTCCTTGGCATTGGTATTTTTGTTCATATTTAATCTATATTGTATAGTTGTACTCATAGTATAGTATTTCATGCTATACATATCGCTGCTGTCAGATCAAAACCACATATCTCCGAACTCAAAACTTTTACAGGAGAAGGAAAAACCCGTCTTTACTTTTAATATAAATCAATGGAATTTTTTCGTTTGGGTCATTTCTTTTGGTCCATTCATCATGAAATTGACATGCAATATAATGCACAACAGGTATTTTTAAATTATGTCAAAAACTGAAAAACGACAAAAATGGAGATACAAGGTTTTATTCTGACAGCAGCAATATCATCATCATCATCATCGTTGACCGCTAATCCAGATAGGGTCGCAGTAGCAGTTGAGAGAGCAGAGAATCCCAGATGACCCTGTCCCCCGCAACTTCCTCCAGCTAATAATAATAATGCTCCCAGGCCAACTTGACCCTAATAATGCTCCCAGGCAAACTTGTCCCAAGGGTCTTGTCCCAGTACGCCATGCCTGGAACACCCACATCGGGAGGCGTCCAGGGGGCATCCAGATCAGATGCTCGAACCACCTCTGCTGGCTCCTCTCAATGCGGAGGAGTAGTGGCTCTACTCTGAGCTCCTCCCGGATGACCGAGCCCCTCACTCTATAACATAGCGTGTAGCCCGCCACCCGACTAAGAAAGCTCATTTCCGCCGCTTGTATTCGTGATCTCGTTCTTTTGGTCATTACCCACAGCTCATGACCATAGGTGAGGGTTGGGATGTAGACTGACTGGTAAACACAGAGCTTTGCCTTTTGGCTCAGCTCCCTCTTCATGACTACAGTCCGGTACAGTGACCGCATTACTGCTGCCGCCTATCCCAGCCTGCGGCTGATCTCACAATTCCTCTTCCCGTCACTCGTGAACAAGACCCCAAGATACTTAAACTCCTCCACCTGGGGCAGGTCCTTTCCCCTTACCTCACTATTCGCTTGGGCCTACTGGGTCTGACCATCAGTCTTCCCTGCCATCTAATCCAACTTACCACCAGATGTTGATCAGTTGACAGCTCAGCACCTCTCTTCACCCTAGTGTCCAGAACATATGGTCCCAAGTCAGATGAAACAATAACAAAGTCAATCATTGACCTTTGACCCAAGCAGCTCTGGTACCATGTACACTTATGAACATCCTTGTGTTTGAACTTGGTGTTTGTTATGGACAACCCATGCCTGGCACAGAAGTCCAATAACAATTCACCATTCGGGTTTAGATTGGGTAGGCCGTTCTTCCCAATCACGCCTCTCCAGGTCTCCCAATGTGAGTATTGAAGTCTCCCAGTAAGACTATGGAGTCTGTAGGCGGGACCCTTTCCAGAACCCTGCCCACTCACTCCAAGAAGGCTGAATACTCTGATCTGTTGTTTGGTGCATAAGCACAGACAACAGTCAAAGTTTTCCTCTGCGATTTTAATTTGCATTGAGGTGACCCTCTCATCCATTAAGGTGACCCTCTCATCCACCAGGACAAACCCCAACTGCATGGTCACCAGCCGGAGACTCGTGAGCATCCCCACAAACCTCCTATCCAGGAGTTTGGTTCCAGAGCCGACACTGTGGGTAGAGGTGAGCCCAACTATATCTAGTTGGTACCTCTCAACCTCCTGTACAAGTCCCCCCCCCCCCCCCCCCCGGGAGGTTACATTCCATGTACCAAGTGCCAGTACGGTACTGCACCACTCCCCCATGCTGGACCTTGCGGGTGGTGGGCCCTCCCCATGTTTCCTCTTCGGGCTGAGCCCGGCCACGTTATGTGGGCTGCCCGGGCACCAGGCACTCGCCATGGAACACCACCCCCAGGCCTGGCTCCAGGGGTAGGTCCCGGTGACCCTTTCCCAGACGGGGTACATGATTTTTTGTGCATATCGTGCATTGAGAGGTTTGGATCACGTTAGTCTGGGTCTTCACTCCAGACCTGTTCGCTTCGGAGACCCTACCAGGAGCATATTGCTCCTGAGGACTTAGCTCCAAAGATGCCTAGACCATACAAGGCCTTCCGCCACGACAAGGCCCCAATCCAGGAAGGGCAGCAGTATTTTTATCCTATTTAATTATTTTTACCTTACTTATGTCTATTCTATGATTCTGTGTTCTTGTTTGTATGGTGCATGAGCATTCTAATTTCCTTTGGAGATTAATAAAATATTATCTTAAAATACATTTAATACAGATCCTTTACAGATATTGCTGATTAGCAGAACAGTGGCATTGCAGATATTACAGATGGTTATGGGCTGTTTTTACTTTCCTCTTTAAAATAGCTCCATGCTGCTTTTTTAACTTCTGATGTGCCTAAAAGGAATTATTTTGCATTACAGACTTCAAAACAGAATGAACAACTTATAATTGTTACATTAACTTACACAGATCATCAAAAACAGCATTTTCAGAAATCTGCCCTCACAGTAACACACATAATAATAGGATTATCTGCTTATGTTGTTCCTCTGTGTTAGTCTTGGATTTGCATTCTAGACATGAATTGATAAAATCTGGCTGTTACTGTCCTGGTGAAAATGGAGGAGCTGAATAGTTCTTTGAAAAATACTATGATAGAGTGGACACACAAGTACTGATTTTTTTGTTTTACTATCTGATAAACAATGTTTTGTGTTTTTTTTTTTCCTTGACTCTAAAAAATAACATTAATGGCTTGTTTGGCATAAATAAATAAATAAAGGGTGGACTCTGACTTTAACATTACCTTTAGGATAGATAGATAGATAGATAGATAGATAGATAGATAGATAGATAGATAGATAGATAGATCATTGCCTTTTTAGAATGTTAATAATCTGCTCACTGTTGGTTTGCACAATGTCACAGTAGGCAATAGTCTTTAAGATCATTCATATCTAGCCCTCTTTGTTTTTCTCACTCCATATAGATCCTAATAGTTCCTTTCGGTTTGTAACACAGCTGCTGTTGTGTCCTAGATACAAAGGTTTATTTCCATGAGCCTTGTTTTTCAGCTGCAATAAAGTTGGTTTCACTTTCATCCTGCTCTGTCTGTCACCCAGGGGAACCATACACTGTTAGGAATAAAGGTTCTGTGCAGGTATATTTTTTTGTTCAAGGTATAACAGTGGTTTTAAGATTTAATTGTGCACCTTAAATAAGTTTTTCCAGGTGAAAAATACATATGTGTGGCTTTTCATAACATTGTTTTGAAACAGAGCAATAAAATAAAAGCCTGGAGATGAGAAGACAGGGTGTGTGGAGTGAATACAACTTAGAACAGGTCATTTCAATGGATTATGGTACAGTTATGTTCCCTGACTAAAGGCACTGAGATGGACCCTTGAGGGCCCCACCCCAGTGTGTAACGGGGAGCGAGGAGGCAGACGCACGTGCAGAGATAAGCGAGATTTATTAAGGGCAAATCCAGGGTCATAGTGATAACGGTCCAGGGTCATAGAGCCATGGGGCAGATATGACATAAACCAGAATCCAATCAACTACACAGATAGCGATTGACACAAAGCAAACATCAAGCAAGCAAACAAAGACCAGTGAAAACAAAGGGCAAACACAGGGCTTAAATACAACACCAGGAAGACGAGGGACAGGTGAAAACAATCAGGGGCGGAGTCATGAAACTAGGGGGCTAAACCAAAACAACTGCACATGGAAGTTCAAAACACAACACGAACACATGGACTTGACTGGGAGGGGCCAATCGTGACACAGTGACAGAGTACTACCTATATTTCTGAGAGTGTATGGGGGAAAAAAAATCTGGCTAGATTCGAGGGGTCTGTGATTGAAAGGGGCAGAAAAAAGTTAGAACATTAGATATTTTTTTCAAATTATAATTTTATCATCATTAATGTTTTATTTATGATGTACAGTTTCTCTTTTATTGTTTTTGGCAGTAAAGTAAACATCTAGAAAGCCTGTGTATTGTCCATCCCCGACCCCCAAGTGCTTAAGCAAAGAAAATATTGCTATATAGACATATGACCGCTCAAAGAACCCTCTGCATGATTAAACCCTTTGCTTTTTCAACCATCTACAGCACCTTCTCCATCAATCTGAAGAACCCTTTCACTGCGCAAAGAACCATTTAATCATGTTCTTTGAGTTTTTATGGTTCTATATACTTTACTAAAGAACCTTTGAGGAACCATCATTTTTAAATGTGTAGGGAAACTTTGAATTCATCATGTAAATACATCATTTCCAAGGGGGCTTGAAATTGATTAATCTTTGTGACCTTCTGGTCTGAAGCAAAGCCTACACTAACATTTAGTTTTAGGGAGCAAGGAGTCAACAGTGAGAAATATCTCCAGCTCTAATCAATGAAAAAATAAATCAAAATAAAATCAAAGTTTCTGGCTCCATTTTTAAAGAACTTTTAAGGAACTTCACAGGAGCAGTGTTTCGTGATGCAACAGTAAGGGCAAAACAGTGGCGCGGTGACACAAACAGAAAACCTGCCACAGAACAGATTTGTCTTATAGCTCAGCCTTTGCAGGTCTATGCAGCCTTCGAAGAATATATAGAATTTGTAGACTTTGTCCTTCGAAGGATGCAGCCTCTGAATTGGGACCTAGCTTTTGTTTGTTCTGTTGTGTTTAGGCCGTTAGATGCAGCATAGTAGGAGACTGAATTGTTCACTCAATCATAGGTTCCAAAGCTGATTTTAATTTGTAATACTTTTTTGTGTTGTATGCTGTTTGTATATCTGATGAAAACTTTCAATTTCATGTTTCAACTAATATAACATTTAGTTTTTGTTAGTATAAAGCAGAGCCTCCTCCCTATACCTACACTAAGGCATCTGGTCCAGTCAATAAAGGACTTCTAAAGAAATCAATTCGCTGGGTCAGGTGTGGCAGATTGTGGCTTGAACTACAGTCCACAGGAAGGCAGATATCCAGGATCATGGCTGGTGACCACTGGTAGAGAGCACAGGAGGCCAGTCCTGATCATGGAGATACAATACTGCAAAATTTAGTTCTATTCTGAAACACCTGATCCAATGCACGAAGGCTTTCAGGAGCCTCTGGACACTATAGAGCTATGTGTGTTGGATCTGACTTGACCAGGGTGGCAGATATACAGGAGAATGACTAGAAAACCCCTGCTGTAGACTACATTGCACCTCTTTCTTCATAAGATCATCTCTGGCCATATCCGTCATGGGCTCTGAGATTAGTCCTCTTACACAGAACACAGCTTTTAACAGGATTCAACTAATGTAATTAACTTTTAATGTAATTTGCTTTTAGTTCTCCCATTTTAAGGATTTCCAACTTGGTGTGCATTCAAATATTTGCAGCAATGACTTCAGGGTGCAGCCTGACTGTAAACATAACAAAGGACAAAAGAGACTCATCACTCCACATTTCTGAGACCAGTAAAGGGCAGTTTCTAGGCAGAGAACTGCTTTTATGTTTTTTATTTGTTTGTTTTGCCAGGAATAATATAAAAATTTGCATCAAGAATCACACAAAGGCACTGACAGACTGACAGAACTAAGAGTAGCATTTATATCCATCATGTACAACAACAACAGGATGAATATAAATATATTAATAAAGCAATAAGCCACGAGAGGCCATGCGTTACAGTGATTTTATCATGGGAAAAGTTCTTAGACATGGCATGAAGTGGAGTAAAACCCCCTTGCCTGTGATAAAATCACTGTAATGCACTGCTTCAAGTGGCGTATTGCTTTTATAAAACAGTGACCACCATAAATATATGATAAAACATATTTTTTTTAGAAAATAATTGAAATTATCATGAATAATAATTGACATAAACAAGTATTCCACCAAGAAATGTAGTTCCTTTAGAGTGTGGTATTGTTGCCAAGCAACCATGGACTGCTGAATGAGGAATGCCGGTCATTTCGTGCCTTTTTAACTTTTTTGTCTTATAACAATGAACATATGATACATGGCACTGTTTAATTCAAAAACCTTGACTTTATTTATCACCAAAGTACCACCGTGAGGGTTAGTTAACACCAATCCAGTGACAACCCTCTTCTCATGCTGGGGCTGAATCTCCAACGGCTCCCTGCTCCCTACATAGTGGACTACATAAGAAGACTACATACGAATTTAAATACTGGATCCTGCAGTCCAGCAGAGCAAAATACACATGAGAAATAGTCATTTGGCACTCCGACACATCCACACTCGATTAATGTTAATTCAAGTCTGTGGTATTAATGATGGTGTGGTTAAGGCTGTTGGCTTATCTTTTAGCCTGTTTAGCTAGCTGACTAGCCTAGTACTAGTTAAGAACATAAGTTGCCAGCCCCTCAGTTTAGACAAAGAATGGGTTCTTATTTTATCAGTGTACTCGATGGTCCATGTGAGCAGCATTAGATTATACCATTAACAGCACAATGGTTTTTGTACCATGGCACAGTAATACTGAGCTGCTGTGATGTAGTCATGGGTGTGTGTATATCATGGATTTTACAACATCTTCAAGTGTGGCTCAGCCAATCAGATTGCAGGACCAGAATATAAATATTAGTTTAGCTGTTATTTAATATGCTACTATGTTCTTTTTCAAATGTCTAAAGTAGTGGTCCCCAACCCCCGGGCCGCGGACCGGTACCGGTCCGTGGATCAATTGGTACCTGGCCGCACAAGAAATAATTAATTATTTCTGTTGTATTTATTAGCTGAGTGTGAACAATCTTCTATTTTGAAAAATGACCGGATTCTCTCGGTTACATATCCGTCACTTGAGCGCCAAAAATTTAACCCACTAGCAAAAAGCTAGCAAAATGAAGGGGAAAAGGCCCAGTGAAGAAACAGAAGAAGAGCCTACAACTTCCAAGAAAAGGAAAGCTTTTAACAGACAATACCAGGAGTTTACTTGAAATATGGATTTGTCGTGACAGGTGATTCCCTCAGACCAAGACCGCTCTGCATAATATGCGGTGAACGGCTCTCTAATGAAGCAATGAAGCCTTCAAAATTGCTTCGCCCTGGATTAAAAGACAGCACCCTGGATTAAAAGACAAGCCACGGGAGTATTTTGAAAGAAAAAAACAGGAATACGAAGGACAGAAGAAATTACTGGTGGCCACCACATCAATAAATGCGAATGCACTCAGAGCATCATAATTGGTGGCTAACCGTATTGCTAAGGCTAAAAAGCCTTTCACTATTGGTGAAGAATTTATCTTGCCCTCCACTAAAAACATTTGCCCTAAACTTCTAGGAGAGGCTGTTAAAAAGATAGCACAGGTACCTCTGTCGGCTAGCACCGTGACTCGGCACATTGAGGAAATAGCCGAAGACATTGAGAAACAATTGTTAGAGAGGATTAATACATTAATTAATACATCACCGTGGTACGCACTCCAGGTTGATGAATCTACAGATGTTGACAACAAGGCAATACTATGTTGCCAAGCAACACCACAGCCACAGAACTTTTCAAGTTGCTGGATGGTTATATATCAAGAAAACTGAAATGGTCCTTTTGTGTTGGCATATGCACAGACGGAGCTGCTGCCATGACCGGACGGCTGTCTGGTTCAACTGCTCGGATTAAGGAGGTTGCACCTGAATGTGAATCTACGCATTGTATCATTCACAGGGAAATGCTGGCAAGCCGAAAAATGCCACCGGAATTGAACAGCGTTTTGAATGATGTCGTTAAAGTTATTAACCACATCAAAGCACACGCCCTTAACTCGCGCCTTTTTGAGCAGCTTTGGGAGGAGATGGACGCAGAGCACAAACGGCTTCTCTTATACACAGAAATAAGATGGTTATCCAGGGAAATCGCTGGCCAGAGTGTTCGAATTACGAAAGCCGCTGCAAAGATTTCTCTCAGAAAACAAGTCACCGCTGGCAGCACATTTCAGTGACAAGGAATGGGTCGCAAAACTGGCTTACTTGTGGGACATATTCAGCCTGCTCAATGACTTCAATCTGTCACTTCAGGGGAGATAAAGTAGCTGCATTTAAAGCTAAACTGGATTTGTGGGGACGGCGCGTGAACAGAGGCATATTGGACATGTTTCAAACATTAGCAGGGATTTTTTTGTGAGACTGAGTCTGAGCCTTCATTCTCATAGCTGGTGCACAATCACCTCTCTTTGCTTTTAAAAGAGTTCGAGCACTACTTCCCAACCAAAAAGGACCCACGAACTGGCAAGGGATGGATCCGTGACCCATTTATCAACAAACCAGGTGAATCCAGCACGTCTGTGCAAGAAGAAGATCAACTGCTGGAGAACGCAAACGACGGCGGCTTTAAAAGTACTTTCGAAACAACAACTCTGCCGATGTTCTGGATTAAAGTCATGGCAGAATACCCGGAGATCGCCACCACAGCAATGAAAAACCTGTTGCCATTTCCGACAACCTATCTGTGTGAAGCGGGGTTTTCTGCAGTGACAGCAACCAAAACAAGACAACGGAGTAGACTGGACATAAGCAACACACTTCGGGTGTCATTGTCTCCAATTACCCCCAGATGGGACCATCTCGTTGCAGCGAAACAAGCTCAGGGCTCCCATTGATTTAGCGTTATGGTTAGTTAAAATTTTCATGCACTTTATTTAGAACTTTTTTATAACGTTTATTATTATATTATTTATTATTAGATTAATAATAATAATCGCAGTACACTTGTGAAGCATTGACCGTCCGCAGTGATAAAAAGGTTAGGGACCACTGGTCTAAAGTATAATAAGCTGTAGTTCTTTTAATACTTGCAAACTTGTACACATTTTTACCTCTTGACATTTAGTAAAGACTGCAAAGTCTGGACTTGACTAACAGGTGACTAGACTAATCTTCACCTTTAAAACAGCCCAATAAACACTGACAACAACCAGTCTTTTTCTTCCTTGTTTCACCCTGACCACTTTCATCAGTGTAGAATTCAGACTTCATAATTGATTGGTCAGTCTGAACACTTTCCTCACTGCAAAGTTCAGCTTTCATAACTGGTTGGTCAGCCTGAAGACTTTCCTCACTGTGGAGTTCAGCCTTCATAACTGGTTGGACAGCCTGAACACTTTCCTCACTGTGAAGTTCAGCCTTCATAACTTGTTGGTCAGTCTGAACACTTTCCTCACTGCGAAGATCAGCCTTCATAACTGGTTGGTCAGTCTGAACACTTTCCTCACTACGGAGATCAGCTTTCATAACTGACTGGTCAGTCCGAACACTGTCATCACTGCGGAGATCAGCTTTCATAACTGATTGGTCAGTCTGAACACTGTCATCACTGCGGAGATCAGCTTTCATAACTGACTGGTCAGTCCGAACAATGTCATCAATGCGGAGTTCAGTCTTCATAACTGATTGGTCAGTCTGAACTCTGTCATCACTGCAGAGTTCTGTCTTCATAACTAATTGGTCAGTCTGAACACTTTCCTCACTGCGGAGATCAGCCTTCATAACTGATTGGTCAGTCTGAACACTTTCCTCACTACGGAGATCAGCTTTCATAACTGATTGGTCAGTCCGAATAATGTCATCAATGCGGAGTTCAGTCTTCATAACTGATTGGTCTGTCCGAACAATGTCATCAATGCGGAGTACAGTCTTCATAACTGATTGGTCAGTCTGAACACTTTCCTCACTACGGAGATCAGCTTTCATAACTGACTGGTCAGTCCGAACACTGTCATCACTGCGGAGATCAGCTTTCATAACTGATTGGTCAGTCCGAACAATGTCATCAATGCGGAGTTCAGTCTTCATAACTGATTGGTCAGTCTGAACACTGTCATCACTGCAGAATTCCACAGTCATAATTGACTGACAATAATTAGATATTTTTCCCCTCACAAAAGCATCTTTATCAGAATATGTTAAAACCTTCTGTTTACCTGCCCCTCTGGTGAACGGGCCCTTTTCATAATACATCTGGTTAAACAGACGCTGATCGCATGAAACTCCTGGCTGAAAAATGCCGAGCCCATAGTAGTTTTGAAATAAATTGTAATCGTAAGGCACAGAGAACATTATCGCCAGTTCACCAACACAGTCTTTTCCATTTCTGAGGATTTGGTAAGTCAAGACTCCAACAGAACCTCGAGCTGAGTGTGGGGTTTTAGAAAAGCAGCAAACTTCTGATTCCAGTTTTTCGATCTTAGGCTGTGGAGGACGGTGGCAGTATCCACTGCTGGTGTGATGCCTAAAACACAGAAAGAGAAATTAAAAAAAAAAAGTGCTAGATAAAAGATTGCGTCAATTAAGGCTGAATTTCAGCCAAGTCACAAGTCGAAGATGAGTCGCTAGTGAGTTAAGGGTGAGTCAGTTAAAGGTGCGTCTTAGATGAGTACTTAGTGAGTTAAGGGTGAATCAGTAAAGGGTAAGTCTAAGATGTGTCATGAGTCAGTTAAGGCAGAGTCTGAACTGAGTTCTGAGCCAGTGAAGAGTGAGTCTGGATTGAGTCAAAATTCAGTTAAGGGTGAGCCTGAGTTGCCCATCCATCCATCCATTATCTTCCGCTTCTCCGGGGTTCGGGTCGCGGGGGCAGCATCCTAAGCAATGAAGCCCAGACCTCCCTTTCCCCAGCCACTTCCACCAGCTCTCCAAGGGGGATTCCGAGGTGATATAGTCGCGCCAGCGTGTCCTGGGTCTTCCCCGGGGTCTCCTCCCAGGTGGACTCGCCTGTGACACCTCCCGAGGGAGGCGTCCAGGAGGCATCCTAACCAGATGCCCAAACCACCTCAGCTGGCTCCTCTCGACGTGAAGAAGCAGCGGCTCTACTCCGAGTCCCTCCCGGATGACTGAACTTCTCACCCTATCTCTAAGGGAGAGTCCAGACACCCTGCGGAGG
Source organism: Pygocentrus nattereri (assembly GCF_015220715.1). Classification (NCBI taxonomy): domain Eukaryota; kingdom Metazoa; phylum Chordata; class Actinopteri; order Characiformes; family Serrasalmidae; genus Pygocentrus; species Pygocentrus nattereri. The sequence continues at coordinate 11,882,088 of NC_051220.1, forward strand.
AAACTCATTTCGGCCGCTTGTATTCGCAATCTTATTCTTTCGGTCATTACCCAAAGCTCATGACCGTAGGTGAGGGTGGGAACGTAGATCGACCGGTAAATCGAGAGCCTTGCCTTATGGCTCAGCTCTTTCTTTACCACAACAGACCGGTAAAGAGCCCGCATCACTGCTGACCCAGCACCAATCCGCCTGTCAATCTCCCGCTCCCTTGTACCATCACTCGTGAACAAGACCCCGAGATACTTGAACTCCTCCACTTGAGGCAAGAGCCTATCCCCGACCCAGAGAGGGCTCTCCACCCTTTTCCGCCTGAGAACCATGGTCTCGGATTTAGAGGTACTGATTCTCATCCCAGCCGCTTCACACTCGGCTGCAAACCGATCCAGCGAAAGCTGAAGTTCGCGGCCTGATGTCCCCAATAGGACCACATCATCTGCAAACAGCAGCGATGTGACCCTGAGGTCACCAAACCGGACACCCTCCATCCCTTGACTGCGCCTAGAAATTCTATCCATAAAAATTATGAATAGAATCGGTGACAAAGGGCAGCCCTGGCGGAGTCCAACTCTCACTGGGAACGAGTCTGACTTACTGCCGGGTATGCGAACCAAACTCCAGCTTTGTTTGTACAGGGCCTGAATGGCTCGTAGCAAAGAGCCATGTACCCCGTACTCCCGAAGCACCTCCCACAGAATACCCCGGGGAACACAGTCGAATGCCTTCTCCAGATCCACAAAGCACATGTGGACTGGTTGGGCAAACTCCCATGAACCCTCCAGAATCCTGGAGAGGGTGAAGAGTTGGTCCAGTGTTCCACGACCAGGGCGGAACCCGCACTGTTCCTCCTGGATCCGAGGTTCGACTATAAGCCGGACTCTCTTCTCCAGTACCCCTGCATAGACCTTGCCAGGGAGGCTGAGGAGTGTGATTCCCCTGTAGTTGGAACACACCCTCCGGTCCCCTTTTTTAAAAAGAGGCACCACCACCCCAGTCTGCCAATCCAGTGGCACCGCCCCCGATGTCCACGCAATGTTGAAAAGGCGTGTCAGCCAAGACAGCCCCACAACATCCAGAGCCTTGAGGAACTCAGGGCGGATCTCATCCACCCCTGGAGCCTTGCCACCAAGGAGCTTCTTAACTACCTTAGCGACTTCGGCCTCAGTAATGGACAAGCCTATTCCCATGTCCCCAGACTCAGCCTCCTCACTGGAGAACGTGTCGGTGGGATTGAGAAGGTCCTCAAAGTATTCCTTCCACCGCCCAATGACGTCTTCAGTTGAAGTCAGCAGCACACCATCTCCACTATATACAGTGCTAGTGGCACACTGCTTTCCCCTTCTGAGTCGCCTGACGGTTTGCCAGAATCTTTTCGGAGCCGACTTAAAGTCACTTTCCAAGGCCTCACCAAACTCCTCCCATACACGGGTTTTTGCCTTGGCGACAACTGAAGCCGCACATCGCTTGGCCTGTCGATACCTGCCAGCTGCCTCTGGTGTCCCACAGGCCAACCATGTCCGGTAGGACTCCTTCTTCAGCTTGACGGCATCTCTCACCTGGGGTGTCCACCACCAAGTTCGAGGATTACCGCCCCGACAGGCACCAACTACCTTACGGCCACAGCTACAGTCAGCCGCTTCAGCAATGGAGGAACGGAACATGGCCCATTCTGAGTCAATGTCCCCCACCTCCCCCGATATCTGGTCAAAGTTCTGACGGAGGTGTGAGTTGAAGATCAATCTGACAGGTTCTTCTGCTAGACGTTCCCAGCAAACCCTCACTATACGTTTGGGCTTGCCTGGTCTGACCGGCATCTTCCCCCACCACCTGATCCAACTCACCACCAGGTGGTGATCAGTTGACAGCTCAGCTCCTCTCTTTACCCGAGTGTCCAAAACACATGGCCGCAAGTCCGATGACACGACTACAAAGTCAATCATTGAACTGCGGCCTAGGGTGTCCTGGTGCCATGTGCACTTATGGACATCCTTGTGTTCAAACATGGTGTTCGTGATGGACAAACTGTGGTTTGCGCAGAAGTCCAAAACTGAACACCACTCGGGTTCAGATCAGAGAGGCCATTCCTCCCAATCACACCCCTCCAGGTCTCACTGTCATTGCCCACGTGAGCGTTGAAGTCCCCCAGTAGGACAATAGAGTCTCCAGGAGGAGCACTTTCAAGCACCTTTGCCAAGGACTCTAAGAAGGCTGGGTACTCTGAACTGCTGTTCGGTGCATAAGCACAGACAACAGTCAGGACCCGTTCCCCAACCCGAAGGCGTAGAGAAGCTACCCTCTCGTCCACCGGAGAAAACCCCAACATACAGGCACCGAGTCGAGGGGCTATGAGAAAGCCCACACCTGCCCGCCGCCTCTCACCATGGGCAACTCCAGAAAAGAATAATGTCCAGCCCCTCTCAAGGAGATTGGACCCAGAGCCCAAGCTGTGTGTTGAGGTGAGCCCGACTATATCTAGCCGGTATCTCTCAACCTCGTGCACCAACTCAGGCTCCTTCCCCGCCAGTGAGGTAACGTTCCAAGTTCCAAAAGCCAGTTTCAGCAACCGAGGATCAGAACGCCAAGGCCCACGCCTTCGGACACTGCCCGATCCACAACGCACCGAACCCCTACTACTGCCCCTCCCATTGGTGGTGGGTCGATGGGAGGGGGGACTCATGTAACTCCTTCGGGCTGGGCCCGGCCGGGCACCATGAGTAAATGCCCGGCCACCAGACGCTCGCTGGCGAGCCCCTCCCCCAGGCCTGGCTCCAGGGTGGGGCCCCGGTAACCCTGTTCCGGGCAGGGTAAACAAGTCCAGTTTTTGTGTCTTCATAGGGGTTATTATGGATCACACTTTGTCTGACCTGTCACCTAGGACCAGTTTGCCATGGGAGACCCTACCAGGAGCTTTTGCTCCAGACAACATAGCTCCTAAGATCATTCAAGCACGCAAACCCCTCCACCACGATAAGGTGGTGATCCAAGGAGAGGAGCCTGAGTTGCATCCTGAGTTATTTAAGATTGAATCAGTTAAAGGCAATTCTGAGTTGAGTCACGAGTCAGTTAAAAGTGAGTCTGGGTCAGGTCAGTAGTCAGTTAAAGGAAAGTCAGAGTTGAGTTACGAGTCAGTTAAAGATGATTCCACTGTAACAAAAATATACACCAACAACCTGCCTTGTTCCACTTTATCCATTGTGGGGTGTTGATGTGTTTGTTGCTCAGTGGTCTGGTGGACCCACCACATTACTGTTTTTGTTAAATCAGTTCAGCCATAAAAATTAACATAAAACACCAGATGATTTAAAATATCATGAGTGTGGCGTTCTCCTTTAGCAGCTGTAGCCAGTCAGCAGCCTGTCCTTGTTGTCCACTCTGTGTAAGTCTAAGTTGAGTTACAAGTCAGTTAAGGGTGAGTCAGTTAAAGGCAAGTCTTGTCCACCCTCACACACACACACACTCATACAAACACACACATATGCAAACACATACACATACAGACACAGTGACAGTAACAGCAGGCCAAGTAGGAGGAGAACAGAATGAAGGACACAGCACCTCCACTTTAATTCCCTGAATAGAGTGAAGTCACTGAAAATGTGTTATTTTATATGTTCTTCACAGAAAATGAGCAAAATTGAAAATGAGCAGAATAATTTTTTCTTTTGGTAAACCCCAACTCCACACAAGGGCTAAATAAGGCATGCTAATGCTCCCCTCTGATAATTATTGATCTTCACCCATAGCACAATCACTATGCCAACGTGTATGTGGCTTCATGCCACTGATGGCCATGTACCGATATGAGACACAGAACGTTTTTTTCACAGAACAGTTAGTTCCACAGGATCTTCACTGACTGGAGCCTCGCTGGACTTCCCCAGGGAGCTCCACTCATCCTTGTCCATGTAATAACTCTCTCAGTCCTCTCTGGAATCCACCTGGCACTAAGGTAGTATCACTATACATTGTTTATTACACTGTTTTTCATGTTAGACCAATCAGCACAAGTTCTCCGCCACTGTTCCCCATCAAGTTAGCTGTCTGATGATGAATAGCTTTAAAAGGATGGTGAGCTTATAGAATGGAACACCCTTAAGCTCATGAGTAACACAGACCATCAGAATGTGCTTGTTATAAAATTCATATTCTTACCTTGGATTTGCTAGGATGTATTTTTCACAGTAATTGGAGATCACAATGGTGACATTTCTCACTGAGTCCATATTTTGAGATATTTCCTCAAAACTGGTGCCAGCCAGGGACATGCCAGGCAACATGGATGCTGCAACTGCCATTGTCTACTGGGAAGAGAAGAACTAGCTAGAGAAGAAAAACAAACAAAAATCACAACATCTTATGAGGGAACATTTTTCTTATATCTTATTTGTTGTGTTTCCATATTCTGCATTTTTTTCTTGAATGTTTTTTCAAAGGTCTTCTAGCATTCCCTTCCTTTTATAACATGACTGTGCACCAGTGCACAAAGCAAGGTCCATAAACACATGGATGAAGGCGTGGAAGAACTTGACTGGCCTGCACAGAGTCTAACCTCAACCCAACAGACCACCTTTGGGATGAATTAGAGTGGAGATTGTGAGCCATGCCTTCTTGTCCAACATCAGTATCTGACCTCATAAATGTGCTTCTGGAAGAATGGTCAAAAATGTCTATAAACACACTCGTAAAAATTGTGGAAAACCTTCCCAAAAGAGTTGAAGCTGTTATAGCTGCAAAGGGTGGGCCGACATCATATGAAACCCTATGTATTAAGAAGGGGATGGCACTCAATTTCATGTGTGTGTGAAGGCAGACGAGCGAATACTTTTGGCAATATAGTGTACATTGTGCTTGATGAGAGAACAAATATTGTCTGCAGGGTTTAAATCTGGACTCTGACCAACCAGAATTATCAGTAAACACCAATATATTTTGGGCTTGCACACATGAAAAAAAACACATTTAGCTTAAAGATCTTATCACGCCTAAAACAACATGATTACTTATAAAGACATGTTTTTGCAAGCTTTAATAAATCTCCAAAATGGAGATTCATACCTCCAAAAATCCAAAAACATACCTCACTTTTAATGTAAGTCTATGCAATCCCATTGCAAGTAATTTTGGGCTGTTTCTTTTCATTCATTCATCATTAGATTAACATACAATGTAATGAACAACAGCCACTTTACAATTATGTAAATAACTGAAAAATGCTAAAAAGGAGATACAAGGTGTTCAGACAGCAGGGATGTGTGACTTTTCTGTAAGGACCTGAGCTGTGCTTCGTTTACATTTTTTACACAATTAAGGTTTAATCTTACTGACTGTGTTTTAAAATATCTATCTGTCCAAATGATTATATTTTGGTTACAGTTAAACCTGAAAAGTTCAGTCCTAGAATTTGGTTTTACATTTTTATTTATGTCCATTTAAAATCTCAGAATTTCAGCTCACAGCTACTTATATAATAATCAATATATTAAGACATAAAGAACATTTGCCATTTGATAGCCGCTCTCAACTTCCACAGCTTCCTGTACATTACAGATAGAGTAAATCACCACAAATACAGGCAGCTCACAGAGTTAGGGGGGGGGGGGCAAATCGCTGCCCTGCATGTGTTTGGTACTTTCCCTGGTCTAGCATGGTTTTGGTTTTTCTTTTAGCACACATGCTCTGCAATGTGATTCAGCAAACATAATTCTTGTAAACCGAGAGGTCTTATGTTTGATTTTTTTTTTATATGAAGAGAAATTAGTCACTAATAACAAAAAAAGTGAAAGAAAAAAAAAAAAACTGCTCAGATCTGTGGAAGTGAGTGCTTCACAGGGGTCAGTGCTTTGTAGAGATTAATGTTTGCGGCAGAAAAATGCTTTCTACAGAGTAAATAAGGTCAATTAGGAGGTGGTTTATGTATATTCTGTCTTTACAGTGAGGTCCAAAAGTCAGAGACCACCCTCCTTTATTTAATGTACAGTTATTACGGCAAATGTGTAATTTCAATGTCTGGAAAAACATTTTGTAGCATGGCTTGTGATTCTTCACAGAGCAGATTAATCTGATGACTGAAAGAAAATTCAAAGAAAATTCTGTCTTCTGAGGATGTGAGTGAATTATCTACTATTATACTATATTTTTTTATGAATTTGAGGTCATTTGAGGCCTAACCATCAAGCCGGACCTTTTTTTGAGTCTGTGTGTGTCATTAATACATAAAGATGTACAATTCGGTGTGTAGAACATCCAACCCAACACCTCTGACTTTTAAATGATTATTTCTGTCACGATTGGCCCAGTCCTGTCCATGTGTTTGTGTTTTGGTTTAGTAACTCCGCCCCTGATTGTTTTCACCTGTCGCTCGTTGCCCCTGTGTATTTAAGCCCTGTGTTTGCCCTTTGTTTTTGCTGGTTGTTGTGTTCTTGTCGTTTGCTGTAACCAGCTGTTTGTCATGTCAAATACTCAATCTGTTCATGTTGGCTCTTTGACCCTGGACCGTTATGACCCTGATTCTGGATTTGCCCTCAATAAAAGTCGCTTACCTCCGCACATGCATCCACCACCTCGCTCCACGTTACAGGACGACCAGCCGCCTATGGACGCAGCAGTTAAGCGACACACTGGCCTGTGGCAGTTCCGAAACTCCGGCTGTTTCCATGCAGCCCGAGTTACCCGCGTCCCAACGCCGCCTCGCCAGTGAGAGTGAATCCCCTGGCGCTGTGGAAACTCGAGCATCTCGTCGGTCCCGCAAGAAAGCGAAGGACCTTCCCGGCCTTGTGTCCGGGTGACGAGAGCTCAGATAAGCGCCTTGGGTCCTCCCGGCTTGAACAACGCTGCAGGGAGGAGCGACCTGCAGTGCAAGTTGAGGTGAGATGGAAGGAGCATTCAGATGACCCGTTTTGTGGAACTCGGCTCGTTCGCAAGCGCCACTGTGAGCTGTCTATCGCTCGAGTGAGCTTTGGGAACGGCCGAGTGGGTCCAGTGTCTGTCTGTTCCTCCAGGTTGGGGCAGAGGTCCCCAGCCCGAAAGCCTGATCCCGTGGCCGCACCCCGCGGCACTCCTGATCCCGTGGCCGCACCCCGCGGCACTCCTGCGCCTCCGGACCCGCCGCCAGTCGCCACGCCTCCGGACCCGCCGCCAGCCCCCGTGGACGTCGTAGCAGGCCCGCCTGCCCCCGTGGATGTCGTAGCAGGCCCGCCTGCCCCTGTGGACATTACATCCCCTTTGTACCCACCCATCCCGCCCTCGCCTGTGTCTGTTCCCCCTGGGTCTTCTGTTTCTGTCTCTGTTCCCCGTGGTCCTTCTGTGCCTCCTGTGTCTGTTTCTGCTCCTTTGTTTCTACCCTGTTCGGTCCCTGGTTTTGTCCTGTTCCCTACTGATTCCTGTGTGTCCTTTTGTTTCTGTTCCTGTTTCTGTACCCGTTTCTGTTCCTGTGTCTGTCTTGGTTCCTGTTCCCCTGTCTTTTGCGTGGTCTGTCGTGCGTTCTTGTTTCCCTCGTCCTGTATCGTTTTGTGTTGTGCCTCCATCTCCCTCTGTTTTTTGTCCTCGTTTTGTTTCGTCTGTTCTTGTGTCTGGTGTGTCTCCGTCTGTGTCTGTTCCTGTTGCCCGTTCTCCGTCTGTGTCTACCTCTGCTCCTGAGTCTGTGCCCTCGGTTTTGTGTTCTCTTGCTCCTGTGTCTGTGCCTTTCCCTGTGTAGTTTGTTTTGGTTTTTGGTCTCTTGTGTCTGTTTTTGTTCTGTCACGATTGGCCCCTCCCAGTCCTGTTCGTGTTTTGGTTTTGTAACTCCGCCCCTGATTATTTTCACCTGTCGCTCATTGCCCCTGTGTATTTAAGCCCTGTGTTTGCCCTTTGTTTTCGCTGGTGGTTGTGTTCTCGTCGTGTTGGTGTTTGCTGTAACCAGCTGTTTGTCATGTCAAAAACTCAATCTGTTCGTGTTGGCTCTTTGACCATGGACCGTTATGACCCTGATTCTGGATTTGCCCTCAATAAAAGTCGCTTACCTCCGCCCATGCGTCCGCTACCTCGCTCCACGTTACAATTTCAGGCTTTACAGGGTGACTCAGAGCGGCACATGCTCACCATATTTTCCCAGACGTTTGAAAATCCAACGTCAGATTGACGTAGAATAATGATGTGCAATTGTGAGGTATGGTCACCAAAACCCAATGTCTATTTAAGAAAGAAAAATGTTTTGATTTCCAATTTGCATCAACTTTAAGAGCATTTGAGCATGGGTAGTTACACATACCATCTTAATATGCTGTTAATAATCCTAATGTTTTGCATTGCATATAAGCAGCCCTAGCTTAGGGTGCAGGTAAGTAATTAGCCTATGTCGTGGTCCATTACAATGTTTGGCTTTTCTTTTTTTGGCTCCTCTGGTTGTAGTCTGTAATCCTCATTAAACGAAGACTGATTCGTTTTTCTTTGTCATTGCAGCTGCTGTCAAAGTGGTACAGCAAGGACCAGAATATTTCCTGTTCCATGGCAGACCACCTTTTAACAAGCCCCTGGACAGTTTGGCAGTGGGGGTACATGTCCAACCCAAAACAGTTAGGGGCCAATATTTATTCAATTTCATTTTTTTTTTCTGTCTCTTTGAAAGATGTTGTCTTCTAAAATAAATAAGCAAGTGTTTTATTGGTACTTTTTGTCAGCTGTCTTATTTTGAGAGCAATTATGAATCTTATTCTTCTTTCGGCTGCTCCCTTTAGGGGTCGCCACAGCGGATCATCTGCCTCCATCTTGCCCTATCCACTGCTTCCTCTACTTTTACACCAACCATCTCCATGTCCAAGTTCACTATATCCATAAACCTTCTCTGAGGTCTACCTCTTCTCCTTCTACCCGGCAGCTCCATTTCCAACATTCTTTGACCAATATATCCACTATTCCTCCTCAACAGATGTCCAAACCATCTCAACCTGGCCTCTCTGGCTTTATCTCCAAACTTGCTGCTATCCTTCTGTCACACATCAGCCCTGACATCCGTCTCCACCCACTCCATCCTGCCTGCACCCTCTTCCTCACCTCTTTTTTTTTTGCACTGTCCATTGCTCTGGATGGTTGACCCAAGATATTTGAAGTCACACCTCACCACTGTCTCTCTATCCTCAAACATGTCCTGCACCACCCTAACATACTTTTCAGCTACACCTGACTTCCTCATAGAGTACCACAGTTCCTGTCTTGGCACCCTATCATATGCCTTCTCTAGATCCACAAAGACACAATGTAGCTCCTTCTGACCTTCTCTGTACTTCTCTACCAACACACTCAACGCAAAAATTGCATCTGTGGTACTCTTTCTGGGCATGAAACCAAACTGCTGTTCACTGATCTGAACCTCTCGCCTTAGCCTTGCTTCAACAACTCTTTCCCATACCTTCATGGTGTGGCTCAACAACTTTATACCTCTGTAGTTAC